>NC_012872.2:19615803-19904300 GCF_000003195.3 Sorghum bicolor
TTAGCTAATCTCTCTGCTGCCGATAGGTAGATAGAGGTTGGTCCTACCGATCGACCACAAAACACAAATTTGTCCAGCCACATGTTCAGAAAGGTGGTCTGTTCCTTTATGTTGACAGGCCCAGTTCTACGGTACTTCTGAATGTACCCAGACCAGCCGCCGATAGAGCGGGTTTCCACCTTGGCACTAGGTGTGGTGTCAAATATGTGACTACTATCGGCAGTGGATACATCGAAGCTGGTGAGCATAAGCACATCGGCAAGAGTGAGAGAAGCAGTGCCATGACCGAAGACAAAGGCATTGAGTGTGTCTGACTAGAAATATGATGCAGCAATCAGTAGTGACTCATTCCTATGCATATCGGCAAGGGACAACCTGATACATTGATCCAGTTTTCGCTCACCCCACTGAACCTCATTAGAATGGCTGACCCTCAAAAACCAATCCTTCCATCCCACAGTGGGACTGGGCCAGGAACGGAAGGTATCTTTCCACAGATCTAGAGAAAAATTCTCGGCTCTAAAGGGGATTCTGTTCATTTCTGCGTTGATAAGATCGGTGGGATCTGGGTTCCCTAGCGGATCGAGACATTGGAGGTAGGGAAGACAATTTTATTGGACAGATCCTAATGGTTTTTAAGGATAAAAAGAAGAACAAAAGAAAAAAAATGAGAATGTTCAGTAAAATAAATTGCGAATGAACAAGGATATGGTAAAAGTACAAGAGGTAGGGTGATGAACTGACCTCGAGGACAGCAAAGTTGATGGCCATCTTCTCGCAAAAAAGATGATCGAAGACTTTGAAGTTGGTGAAGAAAGGGCTTCGTTGGTGTTCTTGGTGCTCTCGAACAGCGCTGCCGCCAGGAAAGTGGAGTTGGGGCTGTAGAATGATGTGATGGAGAAGGAGTACCCGAGAAGGGACTATTTATAGGACAAAACGGGCAAGGGCAAATCTGACTTATCTCTTCGCCGTATCCGTGAAATCCGAGAGTACTCAGGTAGATATGGTAACTGTTCGGACGGTAATCAAGGGATTGCGCAGGTGATTTGACAGAAAGCGGTCATGATCTAGAGATATTTCACTGTGCGGGATTTCCTGGTCGGTCCATCGGCAGCGCCTTTAACGGTAATATTGCCGATGGACGAATAAAGTGGAGATGTCCGTTTAGGAGGTTAAGATATTTCACTGTGCGGGATGTCCTGGTCAGTCCATCGGCAGTTCCTTGTAACGGTAATATTGTCGATGGGCGATTAAAGTGGAGATGTCCGTTGGGGAGGTTGAGGAATTCGAGGAATCTGCGGAAGGATCATCAAGGTTATTCAGATTTAGGCTGTCGGTTGCCAAATTGGGAGAATTAATTGTGGAAAGGCATCATTACTGCAGAGAATTTCGGAGCATTAATGATTTCATACTCCAAAATTGGGGGCCATGTGTTGACACAGTTTTTGGACACGTACCCAGGATCGGTAGGGTGTAGATCGGCAAGGTAAGGCAATAGTAACTGGTCTGCAGGAGAGTTGTCGATGAGGGTGATTGCCGATGAAGGGACAGCTGAATGCGACTAAGTCTATGGGTGGTGATGTGTTTATGCCGATGTGCCGATGGTTACGATGAAGGGTTTGCCGATGATTCGAAAGAAGAACCTGAAGGTTGCCGATTAGCCTGTGGTGGTGGCCCAGTTTGTCACGGGAGGATAGTTTTATGTTTTCCTTAGTTATTTAAGTCGTTTTGTACACAGATTCTGTTTAATTTGGAATTCGAGTTCTAGTCGTGTCTGATTGTAGCTCTTTGAGCAGGGAATAAATGTAGACCCTAGGGCCTTGTAATCAAGATATCAATCAATCAATCAAACACAAGTTTTTAATCATATTCCAGCATCTACTTTTTCGATGACTTCGTCATATTTTCTTTTTCATTACGAGTTCTTAGGAGTTTGTCGACTTAAGCTCGGCGTACTCTCAGTTCCGCGTGAATACCTCTTGGCCGTGGCATCCGAGCGCATCGCTGTTGTTGGGACCAAAGTATTCGAGTTATCACCTTTGCCGATAGTAAGGTCAAATTGGCTGGCACGCCTTAACGTTTGAAATCAGGTATTATCCCTTTGTGTTTGCAGATCCACCTTTTGCATCAATAAAGCCATATGTGGGAAAAGGACTTACCAGGTCAATCGACCCCTTGTCGGGCCTCATAGGGAAGCCGTTGACATGCTCAGGCTGAAAGTCGCCTGCAACGGTCGCCCTAACTCTAGCTGCAACCTGTTCGTCCGCAGGAGCCTCGTTGGACATCCGACATGCCTCGAGATCCCGGGACGAAACGCCGGGACCCATCTCGTCCATCCTCAGCGGTCAAGACATCAACGGGAGAATCCTCCGGTGATGGACGGCTGAGAGGACGAGCGCGGCTGTCAGGTCCTCCTCGCGCAGCTTCTTCAAGGCATCGAGGATGGGATCGAGCCGCGGTTGGCGGGTCTGGACAACGCCGTACCTCCAGTGGTCCGGGCGCTCCGAGATCAAGTGCCTGGTGTAGGCGGGGAGGAGGTCGTCGTCGTTCCGCAGGTAGAACCATTGGGAGTCCCACCCGGCGTGGTTCGACGTCAACCCCACCGGGATGTACTCACGTGGCTTCTCCAACTTGCCAGTCTTGAGCACCAGGTTGAGGCACCCGGCCCGTACCGGCTTCCTCACCCCTGTGGTTCCACTGGGGGCATTGAAGAGCTCGCCTCGGTACAAGTGGGGCCATAGGTCCCAATGCAGCATCATCCCCAGGTAGCCCTCACACACCGCGGCGGTGATGGCGTTTGGCGAAAAGTGTTGAAGCTCCACGCCGTAGTGGTGGCAGAGCGCCCGCATAAAGCGGCTCGGAGTGGAGCCCAAGCCGTGGCGATGGAACTTGGTGAAAGAAACCACATAGCCCTTGGGCGGCCTTGGTTCCCGATGATCCGCCGCCGGTGCAACCCACTCCATCTGCGATGAGGAAACGCGGGGACGCAGGAGCCCCTCCCTCTCGAGCTCCAACAGCCGGCGCTCCGTCATCGACGACGGGCGCCAATCGTCGGCAGCGATGAGTCTCACCGACATCTTCAGGAGGAAGGGAAGCGACTTTGCTACTGCTCGAGGGTGCGCGCGCGTGAGATGGCGAGGAGGCAGAGGCAAGAACAGGGGCGGAAGGCGGAAGGAGCGACGGCAAGGAGACCTAGGGATATTTATAGACAGCTGACCGCAAACGGACAGATCCGACAGATACGGTAACTCCCCTAGTAAATGCGCCGCCTAACGGTCCTTATCTCTCTCGCAGACAGGACGCTATGAATTCAATGCCAGTACAGTGCTGCAATAGCTCCCGCCTGAAAAGGCGTGCCCAACAGGCAAAAAGGCAAACCGCCGCGACTTCTTCCTTCCCCTGTAAGCTAAGGTACGCGTTCGTTACGGAGAAAATCTAGAGAGGTCGCGGGCTGACCCACCGAATGGGTTCGACAGCCGATCTCGAGTACCAGAGTCAGGGATGCCCAGCAAGTGGTCAAAAAACAAGGCCCGCCTCGAGAACTCGCTGGGGATATCCAAGGCAAGGACGAAACAGTCGAGAGGAATCCCCCTGAAGGGAGGCATCGAGCCGCTGGACTCTATCGAACGAGACCAGTAACCCCGACCACGTCGACCCTGCTTTATGAGAATGCCTCCGGGCTACAACTGACCCCCTCGAACGGGGCACAGGTTCTCACTTGGATTACCCACTAGGAGCTCAATCTGGGGTAGATGGCGCTCGCTCCACCGGGAGTACGTCGCAACCCCAACGCAAAACCAACCAATCGGAACCTCTGGCTCACCTTCCACGACGAGCGTCAAGAGCGCTTCCACAAATTGGGCAACATAACCCTCGAAGGAGTCAAAAACTCCTCCAAGGGCTCGGGGGCTACCCCCGCGGGGTCGCTCGTGCGACCCCACGGAAACTCGACCAATGAAAAGAGCCTCTATCCGAGCGCAAGCGCTCGGATAGGAACTCGGGGGCTACTGTCGAGGGTATCGGAAAGGGGTACCCTAACTAACGCACATGACAAGAGCACCCGTGTGTAAATCGAGGTCCCCGACTCGACACTCCCCGGTCGCACGCACGGTTATCGACGCCCATAGCCTCGAACACGGAAAGAGCATCGTGCGAATCGACAGGGAAACTGGCTCGTACGAATCGAAAGGCCCCGAGCGCAAGGACGCCGCCCGCCGCCTGACGCGGGCACGGAAACTAGGGCATTTAATGCACCTGTCGCATTCTCACCTAACCTGACAGTCGCGGGAAGCGTGATAGGGAACAAGCATCCGTCCAATCGTTCTTTTTGCAGCCTTGCCCACCAAACGAGTCAGAGTATAGCAGGGCACAGCAAGGAGGTCGGAACGTCCCGACAAGACCCCCCTCGAGACGTCCAAAGTCAGCGCTCTGCCCAGCAAGGCTTTGAGCGGCACCTAACCCTCGAGCAGGCGTGTTCCTTCCCAGAGAAGGGTCGGGCAACGGAGGACGGCACCACAACCACTCTGACGCAGCCGCAACCACGACGTACAAGCGTGCAACAGATAAACCGGTCTAGGACGGCACATAGGATCAGGATTCAGGGGCACGCGTAATCATCATCAAGTTACCAAGACAAGACGGTTTGAGGCGACACCGGTACGGAGGCCTCGAGTAGGTCAGCGCACCACACCCCTATCGACCCCTACTCTGTCGCCTAT
The DNA here is from genome assembly GCF_000003195.3 of Sorghum bicolor. Taxonomy (NCBI): domain Eukaryota; kingdom Viridiplantae; phylum Streptophyta; class Magnoliopsida; order Poales; family Poaceae; genus Sorghum; species Sorghum bicolor. The sequence goes on from NC_012872.2 coordinate 19,620,522, forward strand.
GCATGTAACCTAGGCCTCCCCTTGGAACTATAAAAGGGGAAGCTCAGGAGCGGATACAGAACACAAGACTTACGTAGAAGAGCTACCATACTTCATCTCCATCCCTCCACCCATACCGACTTGTATTCACCCCTGTACAAGCACTTAGGTGCAAGATAATACAAACATCCCCCCCCGCTGGACGTTGGGCCTTCTCTTGCCTGAACCAGGATAAATCTTTGTGTCTTTTCTTGCATCACCAACTGGAAAGGGGAGCACGCACTAGTTTTACTCGTTGGTGTGACCCCCCGGGGGGAAAACACCGACACTTACCTTATGGAAAACCAAGATTCTAAATCAATCTATCAATTTGCAACACCTTCGGTAACTGACCTTTTACCATGGGAGTCATCACAGCCTATCCAAACATCCCAGTATAGGTTAAGTTCTAGGTTGATTGCCCTGATTTAAAACCTATATTTTTCAGGAAAGGAAGACGAAAACCCTTACCTTCATATTAGAGATTTTGAGCAAACATGTGATTGTCTTCGCATTGAAGGCATTTCTGATAAAACTTTACGTTGGAAGCTTTTTCCTTTTTCTTTAAGGGGAGAAGCTAGACAATGGTACAGTTAGAAGGTAAGTCAACAACGAGGTGAATGGGGAGTTTTACGAGCCAACTTTTGTCTAGATTTTTATTCCCTTGACCGTATCGGCGACCTTAGACTCGAAGTCCTATCTTTTAAACAAAAAGATAATGAAACTTTGGGAAAATCCTGGAAACATTTTTCTGATCTTTTAGAATCTGGTCCAAACCTTAATCTTGAAGACCCTGTTCTTTTATTTCACTTTTTTCGAGGTCTTCAGAAAGATCATAAACAAATGCTACATACAATGTCTAGAGGTTCTTTCTTTCGCATCCCTACTGATGATGCTAGAGTGATCCTAGATAGAATCCTAGAAGCTGAGATAGATAATACCCTTCATGATGAAACCCACGAAGCTGAAGTAGACACTCTGCCAAATTTTCCATCTACTTTAGCTATCTCAAGTTGTGAGCCACAAAAGGAAGAAATTCCACCACCTGATTTCATGCTGGATATAGAACCCGATCTTTTTGCCGATTTTGGAAACATTTTAAACTACCATTCTATTAACAGACCCCCAAACGGCCATTTTAGCATTTGTTTACCAAGTGAACATCAATTGAGAGAGCTTATCGCAGTCATGAGTAGCGAATGGTTCGAGGAATCACAGCTTTCCTCTGATGTGATCTGTTTGGACACACCCTCTATAACTATAGGTTGTGCTTATGATTCTGATCAATTTGATGCTCTCTATAATCCTGTTATGGGGATCAACATCATGTCTGAATCTTTTGCACTTAAACTATTTAAAAATTTGGTTTTAACCCCCACAACAAAAGTCATAAAGGAATCTTCGGGACGATTAGTCCCCAGTCTTGGAATTATTAATGTCCTACCTTTATTGGTAGAAGGCTTCATGGTTCATTTAAACTTTTATATCTTTGATACATGGACTTTGACCTGTTGATAGGACAACCTTTTAGAAGACTCCATTATGAAGGTCATACTGGAAAGCTACACATTTCTTTTAGAAAAACTTTTAAATTTCCCATAACAATTTCTCACTCCTTAAACAATAAGGCCGAGTCTTATCTTTTGCCTGATCCTATGGAGGAGGTAAAGGTTGCATCTCTAGAGCTTTTAGAAGAACCAGACTTAGAAGACGAAGCTCCTTTCTTCATAGAAGAAGAAGCTGAACCATCTGAACCTGAACCCTTAGACGAGTTTGCAGAAACGCCTAGACCTCCCATAGAGCTTAAAACATTTCCACCCGGTCTTATTTATGCTTTCCTAAACATTAATCCAGAGTTTCCTATGATCATTAGTGATAAACTCACTCAGGAGCAAACTCTGTGATTAATGACCATTCATGAGAAACATCACTCAGTTTTTGGCTACTCACTCCAAGATCTTATAGGAATCAGTCCTATGATTTGCACCCATCGTATTCCAACAGATCCTTCTGTTTCACCTTCTCGAGAGCCCCAACGTAGACTTTACAACATGATGAGAGAGGTAGTTAAAAAGGAAGTGATAAAGTTGCTGCATGCAGGAATTATATATCCTGTGTCGCATAGTGAGTGGGTAAGCCTAGTTCAAGTTGTGCCTAAAAAGGGAGGCATGACTGTCATTATGAATGAAAAGAACGAGCTAATTCCACAACGCACCGTCACAGGGTGGCGGATGTGCATAGACTATAGAAAACTGAACAAAGCCATGAGAAAGGATCATTTCCCTTTACCTTTCATAGATGAGATGCTAGAGCGATTAGCGAACCATTCGTTCTTCTGTTTCTTAGATGGATATTCAGGGTATCACCAGATCCCGATCCATCCCGATGATCAAAGCAAAACCATTTTTACATGCCCATATGGAACATATGCTTACCGTAGAATGTCTTTTGGGTTATGTAATGCACCAGCTTCTTTTCAAAGATGCATGATATTTTCTGATATGATTGAAGAGATTATGGAAGTTTTCATGGATGATTTCTCCGTTTATGGAAAAACTTTTGATAGTTGTCTTGAAACTTAGACAAGGTTTTGCAAAGATGTGAAGAAAAGCACTTAGTCCTTAATTGGGAAAAATGTCATTTTATGGTTAGAGAAGGAATAGTGCTGGGACACCTAGTGTCTGAAAGAGGTATTGAGGTAGACAAAGCTAAAATTGAAGTAATTGAGCAACTACCTCCACCTATGAATATAAAAGGAATTCGAAGCTTTCTTGGCCATGCTGGTTTTTATCGCAGATTCATAAAGGATTTTTCATTTATTGCTAGACCACTTACTCTTTTACTAGCTAAGGATGCTCCTTTCGAATTTGATGATGCATGTCTAACATCTTTCAATTTATTAAAGAAAGCACTCATCTCTGCACCAATCATTCAACCCCCTGATTGGTCGTTGCCTTTTGAAATTATGTGTGATGCTAGTGATTATGCTGTGGGGGCAGTTTTGGGACAAACTAAAAATAAGAAGCATCATGCAATTTCTTATGCCACTAAAACTTTGATAGGAGCTCAACTTAATTATGCAACCACTGAAAAGGAGCTTCTGGTTGTTGTTTTTGCCATTGATAAATTTAGATCTTATTTAGTTGGAGCTAAAATAATTGTTTACACTGATCATGCTGCACTAAAATATCTGCTCACTAAAAAAGATGCTAAACCTCGCCTGATTAGATGGATCTTATTACTTCAAGAATTTGACTTAGAAATAAAAGATAAAAAGGGGATAGAAAATTCTGTTGCTGATCACTTGTCTAGAATATATTTTAAGAGTCCACAGGAAACCCCCATCAATGATTCACTCCGGGACGACATGCTCTATGGGATTAACAGGTCTAACCCCTGGTATGCAGATATTGTTAATTTTATGGTTTCAGGGTATGTACCACCAGGAGCAAACAAGAAGAAGCTTATTCAAGAAAGGCGTTCACATATATGGGATGAGCCATACCTCTTCCGAGTATGCTCTGATGGCTTACTCAGGAGGTGTGTGACCACTGAGGAAGGATGGAAGATCATCGACAGATGTCATTCATCACCATATGGAGGTCACTATGGAGCATTTCGTACACATTCAAAGATCTGGCAGTGTGGATTCTACTGGCCTACAATATATGAAGACACGAAGTAATATATCAGAAGATGTTGGCCATGTCAAAGGCACGGAAACATAAACACGAGGGATGCCATGCCACTCACCAACAACCTTCAGATTGAGCTCTTTGATGTTTGGGGAATAGATTACATGGGTCCATTTCCCCCATCAAAGAAGTGTGAGTTCATCTTGGTGGCAGTTGACTACGTCTCCAAGTGGGTAGAGGCATTACCTTGCAAGCATGTCGACAACATCAATTCAAAGAGGATGTTTGAAGAAATTATATTTCCAAGGTTTGGAGTCCCCAGAGTAGTGATAAGTGATGGAGGAGCACACTTCATCGACAAACGCTTCAAGCAATATCTATCAAAACATGGAATCCGTCACAACGTCGCTACACCCTACCATCCTCAGACAAGTGGCCAAGCAAAGACTTCCAAAAAGCAAATCAAGAATATTCTTCAGAAGACAGTGAATGAAATGGGAATGGCATGAAAAGACAAGTTACCTGATGCACTCTGGGCATACCGGACAGCATACAAGACCCCAATTGGAATGTCCCCGTACCAATTGGTGTACGGGAAGACTTGCCACCTACCTGTTGAATTAGAGTTTAAAGCACACTGGGCCATAAGGAGATGGAATATGGACCTAGATGTCGCTGGAGATCACAGAAGAATGCAACTATCAGAATTGGAAGAATGGCGAGAGAAAGAATATCACAATTCAAAGATCTATAAAGAAAGAGTCAAAAGGTGGCATGACAAGAGGATCAAGAAGGAGTTCGCACCCGGAGATAAGGTATTACTTTTTAATTCCAGGGTGAAGCTTTTCGGGCATGGAAAACTCCGGAGTAAATGGGAAGGACCATTCAAGGTAATCAATTCATCATCCCACGGAGCTATCACTCTTCAAAATGACGAAGGTACGTTATTCAAGGTAAATGGTCAACGTCTTAAATTATTTTTAGAGCCCAATAAAGAATTAGAAGAGATAGACATAATCCATTTTTACCTTCCCATGGAGATTTAGAGCCCAACCTTTTTAATCTGACGTTTTAGGGCCACACATATTTTTTCCTAATAAGTTTTGCATCTAGAAACACGCTCGAGGAAGCGGGCCCATAGAGGGGCCAGACACAGGGCGGGCGCCCTGATGAAGAGGGCGGGTGATATGACCATGCTAGTAAGCAAGATGTCACAAGCTCTAAGTCAAGCTACAACCACTCAAGTTTTACCTACACCGACACCAGCCCAAGTCATCGATGGACCGGTTACACGTAGTCGTGCAAAGAAGCTACAACAAGAGGTCCACACGCTACTTTGTGAGATTCATTTTAACATTAATGAGAATTATATACTACCTAAGTGTTCTACCTTGATTGTACTCAGGTATATAGAAGAAGAGAAGGATGAATCGGACCCTGAAGAACGGACCAGTGCAAGTTCTAGAAGAAGTCAAAAACGGACCAGTGGAAGTCAAAAACGGACCAGTACAAAGAAATATTCATAAATTTTTACTCACAAAATCTATGAAGGTCCATGAGCACTTGTTGGAAAACTTGATGAGTCTACTTTCCAATGCATCTAGTGGCGACCAGTTTGGATACACCATATTTCCTGCAGACTAGATTTAGTACAGACTGCTCAGAAGGTCAACAGTCTGTCGTGATAGAAAGTTGGTACAAATTGCTGTGCAAAACTGTACCAATCTATAACGTTTCGTGGTGCATGGAATAAATTGCTCGAAAGCTCTTGGATTCTAGTTTCACATCCAAGAAACGATTCGTCATTTGGACTTCCCAATAAAAAGTTATGGTCAGTTTATTGCAAACTGCTCTGGAGGCCAACAGTCACGCGAAGCCAGTTCGGGAATCCATTCTGAGGGGTCCTTTCACATTGCCTTCCCTCAGAAACTCTATTTCGTTTTCATACCTATCTAGGAGGGTTGTTCCTAGTATAAATACCCCCTACCTCTAAGCTATTAGAAACCTTTGATCATTTGATAAACTACATGATATTGCAGTCGCGCTGCTGAGTGCCTTACTCAGCCTTTGTTCTTCCTTGTTCTTCTTGGACTTGTGAAGAGAATCATCTGGGTTCCCCTACTTCGTGCTCTACAGCTTCCGTTCGGCTACGCCGTATTGTGTGGATTAGTTCCGGATTGTGGTTCTGCGGTCGTTCGGAGATCGAGTCGAAGTCTTCGTGGTTTCGGTGCCTCTCTCCCCATCGCTTGGTCGCATCCAACCTTTGTCAGGTATAAAGCTAGTTACCCGCTGTTCGCAGCAAGTTATCCTTGTTCTTTTGATCTACTGTCGTGAAGATCGGGCCACCCTCGTACCGATCCATATCGGTAGCCTATCAACTGGTATAAAAGCTTTCGTTGTCACGGTAGGTCTCATAATTATCCACATATCTACCTTTAGTTTATCTATTATTTGTTACTGTTTTGTTCATCACCTATAGTCCACTGAAAAAGCCACAAAAAAAATCCTATAGCCCTTTGACGGTACTGTTATCTTGTGTTTTGTGTTCATCAAGTTGATAGTCACCCTCTTTACATATATTGTGTTGTGTTTCATTTGTTATCCACACCCCTGTTAGTATAAAAAAGAGATAAAAAAGTCAGTGAAAAAAAATCATAGAGAAAAGAGAAAGAACAAAAAAAAAAGTAGAAGAAGAGAAAAGGGGTTATATTCAGATTCTTAGTGATTTATATAACAGCAACATTATATCTTTTGAGCACATCCAAACACTTGTTTTCAGTACCGTAGCCTCTCTTGTTTAGCCACCTATAGCTCCACCAAAAACTGAAACCAGGACATTTGACTCGTAATCCTTGCGACCTCGAAATCACTTCTATTGTGTTGCTACACTAGCACAATTCACTGTCCTTGAGAACAGGAAAGAGCATTGGTAAGTAAGAGGTGAGATTGTGTGATTCCACAAATTACCCATTCCACTATATCTTGCATAAGTGCTAACATGGTAGGATCCAATTCGAGCGTTCGTGGTGGTCGATATGGAGAAAAAGAAACACTAGTTTCGCGGGCTGAGTTACGCCAACTACAAAACTCACTAGTGGAGGCCATGGAGAAGATGTTTGATGAATGTCTTCCTGTGGTGCGTGGTCGGGCTAAACAACATAGCTCAGCCAACTCTCGCTGTGTTCTCTTTGGCCATAGTGGACAACATGGAGGAGGTGCTCATGGGCATAGCATTCGTCCCCGTGTGCTCATTGATGATGAAGATTACTGTGTGTCCCCCAAAAGAAAAATTCAGCAAGAGTGCCACCAACCAAATTTGAGTGAGAGAAATCGAAAGGAAAAGATGAGACATTCCACCATACGTGAGAAAGAGTGGCACCAACCAAAATTCAGTGAGAGAGTTCAAAACAAGAAGATGAGAGATTCCACAATTTTTCAGGAGAGCCACAAAATTCTATGTGAGAGTGATCCACAAAAATTGAGAGAAAAAAGAGATGAATCATGTGAGGAATTATTTACTTCTAACATCATAATACCTTCTATTCTTGTTCCTTTTGCGATGCAGGTTCATGAAGAAAATGATGTTGTGAATTATAATCAGCCCCCAATCTTTGATGAGAAAGAACAAGTGATTGTCAATGACAACGATACATATGCATATGTGGCTTCACAAGACGTTGAAGTAATTGTGCATCAAAACCTATGTGAGAATGAGAGCCACATTGCCAAAATGAGAGAGAGTGAAGACAAAGGAGAGTTGAGTGATTCCACCCACTATAATGTTTAGAGTGTCAACAATGAGAGTGTAAGGGATACACCATAGAAAAATAGATATTTAGAATGCAAGCCAAGTGAGGATATCTTTGAAACTAACACTCTCATCTCTACTTCTAGTTTTGTCTTTCGAAATGTGCAGGTTGGTGATGAGAATAGGGAAGAGATGGATGCTCAAGACAACACCATACTTGTTGAGAGAAATCAGAAGGTAGCCATTCAACTAAACCCATTGTGTGTTGCCCAAAACCTGAACCATGACATGGATAACGGTAAGATTTCAGAGGTGCAATCGTTGGTGCTTGCACCACCAAAAAGTCTAAAAGTTATTGGAAATAAATCAGATTTGAGTTTGCAAAATAAAATGGCATGTAATTATGATAAAACACATGGTTTAAATGGGATTAACCATACATGAAATATTTGCACTGATTTGATTATTTCACATGTTCATCCGTGTGCTGAAATTTTGCAAGTTGATAACCAAAGTTCAATCATAAATGATCTTTTCTATGGATTGATATGGTTCATGTACATGATGATTAGCATTCACATGTGTGATACGATGCATTATGTTTCAATACTCATACATCTTAGAGATGGCTTCACATTTCTCAACCCTTTAGTTAATTCATCAAAACCATCTAAGATCAACATTGAAGGTAAAAATTTAGAGATTCAAAAATTGGTACATGTAGAATCATTAAAATACATGAAAAATAAATCAAATCTGATTGTTCAACGCATACTGAGTACTTGTGATATCATTGTTTCAGCAATAAAACATAACCAAAACACTTGTGCTGATTTGACTGGAACTCATGTTGATACAAGTGCTGAATTTCTTTTTGATGAGAGTCTTTGTGCTTTGAATGATCCTTGCAACACTTCATATAACAACAAACAACACCTCATCCAGTCAGTTACTTGTGCTGATTGTTTACAAGGATATCTCCTCTTGAATGTTTGTGTTATTCTATGCTTAACATGCCTATCAATATTGAACAAATGCTTGAGAAAATTTCTAACATAACATCTTTGAGTTCATTGAATACTACTCATAGCTTCCAGTTTACATTTGTCTTGATTGGAGAACATGTTTTAGATACCTTCCAGGTTTATGTCATTTGTGTAACATATAACAAGCTTGCTGATTTAGACTCAAAAATGTTGAGAGATAAACAAAGTGAGAAATCTTTTAAGATGCAACAAATGCTTAGTGCTTATGGTTTCGATCAATTCATGTTGTTAGCATGTTCGTACCATCCACTTAAAGTTAGAAATCTTGTGCAAAGTAAAGCCTATACACCGAAAAGTTGTTCATCCACACCTTGGAGCATTGAGTTTAAAAATTCTAAACATCCATTTGATGAAAAGTTTGATCTTCTAAAGATAAAACATGATAACATGAATCAAATGACTGGATTGGAAGAAATTTTTGTGCTACCATCCTCTAAACTGTTTGCAGGTTCACCAAAGTTGAGAGAATGTTTCTTACATGGAAAAGGAAATAATACAAAAATAATTCAAAATGAAACAAATGAACAGAACAAAAGGAATGATTATTGGAATTATCAAGTACGTCCACCCTCTATTTTGTCTAAGCTGTTTTCAGGTAAACAAAAGTCGTGGACGACTTTTCTTGAAGAGAGGGAGGATGATGAGACCATACCAGGGCAATCAACATTCAAGCATCCACTCAAGGTGAAAGCTAAACATAATTCCAAATCATTTAGGTTTCCACATTCAAGGCTACTACTTGGTTTATATGATTATAGATTCAAACACCTTGCTATCATGGAACAAAAAGATTGCAATGTTATCACAACATTACAAACCGATGTCCTAGCACAACTCTTTGGATCAGAAGAGTTAGAGTCGAGGATGACTCCTTTTCAACAAGGGGAGGATGATATGACCATGCCAGCAAGCAAGATGTCAGAAGCTCCAAGTCAAGCTACAACACTCAAGTTTTACCTACACCGACATCAGCCCAAGTCATCGATGGACCGGTTACACGTAGTCGTGCAAAGAAGCTACAACAAGAGGTCCACACGCTACATTGTGAGATTCATTTTAACATTAATGAGAATTATATACTACCTAAGTGTTCTATCTTGATTGTACTCAGGTATATACAAGAAGAGAAGGATGAATCGGACCCTGAAGAATGGACCAGTGCAAGTTCTAGAAGAAGTCAAAAACGGACCAGTGGAAGTCAAAAACAGACCAGTGCAAAGAAATCTTCATAACCTTTTACGCACAAAAGCTATGAAGGTCCTTGAGCACTTGTTGGAAATCTTGACGAGTCTACTTTCCAATGCATCTAGTGGCGACCAGTTTGGATACTCCATATTTCCTGCAGACCAGATTTAGTACAGACTGCTCAGAAGGTCAACAGTCTGTCGTGACAGAAAGTTGGTACAACTTGCTGTGCAAAACTGTGCCAATCTATATTGTTTCGTGGTGCATGGCATACATTTCTCGCAAGCTCTTGGAGTCTAGTTTCGCACCAAAGAAACGGTTCGTCATTTGGACTTCCCAATAAAAAGTTATGGTCAGTTTATTGGAAACTGCTCTGGAGGCCAACAATCACGCGAAGCCAGTTCGGGAATCCATTCCGAGGGGTCCTTTCACATTACCTTCCCTCACAAACTCTATTTCGTTTTCATACCTATCTAGGAGGGTTGTTCCTAGTATAAATACCCCCTACCTCTAAGCTATTAGAAACCTTTGATCATTTGATAAATACATGATATTGCAGCCGCGCTGCTGAGTGTCTTACTCAACCTTTGTTCTTCCTTGTTCTTCATGGACTTGTGAAGTGAATCCTCTGGGTTCCCCTACTTCGTACTCTACGGCTTCCTTTTGGCTGCGCCGTATTGTGTGGATTAGTTCCAGATTGTGGTTCTGCGGTCGTTCAGAGATCGAGTCGAAGTCTTCGTGGTTTCGGTGCCTCTCTCCCCGTCGCTTGGTCACATCCAACCTTTGTCAGGTATAAATCTAGTTACCCGTTGTTCGCAGCAAGTTATCCTTGTTCTTTTGATCTATTATCGTGAAGATCGGGCCACCCTCGTGCCGATTCATATCGGTAGCCTATCAGCGGGCGCCCAGCCCCTGACCCCTCTCGGTCCCGATTTCCCCCGTCGCGGAAAACACACTTATGGTAAACCAAATAATCCTTCAGATGGAAAGTTTCACACGCACATCGACGGGAGTAACCCGAACAACCCCTAGAGGCACTTTTTGACCCCTATATAAACAGACCCCTGACGTCAGTTTTCAAACACCAATCTATTCAAGCCTTCTCTTCTTCTTCAATTAGAGCTTGCTTAGTTCCTCACTGCTCCAATGGCCGAAGAGTTCCACGACGATTGGGAAGTCGTTCCCTACGACCTCAACAAGAAGCCTAAGGAAGACCCCGACGCCCGTGCTCTCATCCCGGCCAACACAGAGCGACAGCTAGAAGCCATGCCATTGCGCCACCGCATCTCCGCCCAATCCTACCATGCTCAACCAGTTCTCACTGCACCGCCACATCCCCTACTTCTCAAGTGACCATCAACGAAGAAGGAGACCACCATCAAGGTGCCAGCCGGCACGAGGATCCTTCCACCCAGACCCAATGAGAGGGTTGTTGGAGTCAAGACGAACCAGAGCGGCGAGATCAGCAGCATCCGCTACACTACGGAGGAGGAGAGGCCTTACTTTGAAGGGATTAGAGCGGCCAAAGTCCGTTTCATCCCTCCAAAGGCAGCCCCGAAGCACGCTCTCAATGCTTTTGAGACACCTCCTAAGCGTCACAAGACTATAGTAGATATTGATGAGGACGTCCGCAGGCTAGATAGAGTCATTATAGATCTCCAGTCCTCGGTTAACTCCATCACTAGGCAGCTCTCTAACCACAACACCGTTATACTACGCCTTAGGCATGATCTTGCTAGTGCCAATAAGAAGATCAGGGAGTTAGAGCGCCGCTAAGTTATCTAGATTAGATCTTGAGGCAATGCATCTTAGTTATTTATCTTTCAGTTTAGATTTAATATTATCGTCAGTTTGCTACTAGTCATTTGTAATAAATGCCTCAAGATTAATAAAGAGTATTATTATTATTATGTCTTGTGTGTCTCTACTTTATTTTTGTGCAAGTAAGCAGAAAAAAAGTATGGGGGAGATCCCTCGACATGCCAAACATACTCCGACTACATCACTCTACGATTCAGGTATATACTCTGCACACTTTACTTTACACATACACATATATATATATATATCTTAGATTATGCAGAATATTGTCTCCGATATGATAAATTGAAAAGATTAATCTCACTCTGTGATATTTCCTGAAAACCTGCAATTATTGAAAAATCATTTTAAAACCCTGTGTTACTTAAGTCATTATGGAATGTGAGATGGTAGAGTACGAGTACCTTATTCTTGATATCATTGTTGCTTGGAGAATTTATTCAAAAAATTATAGCTACCATCCTCAGTGTTTTATATGCCTGATAAACCTGAAAATATATTAAATATAAAAGCTATCTACACTATATTGAGTTTGTTCAAAATGAGTTAGACCCTTGTTGAGAGATTTATCATGCTCCTAAGATTAAGACAATATTTCAGAAAGATTCACTCTTCCGAAGTATTATTGCATTAGAGGCATGGGCTATGCAAAAATAAGGATATTTCGAGGAAATAAAAAGGAGCAAGTGCTCGATAACCTCGCAGAAAAAAATGGACAAGTGTCCGGCAGTAGAATTAGGGGTACCTCGGTATCCACCTAAAAAAAAGAAAAAAAGAGAAAAAAGAAAGAAAATGATAGCCCGTGGTCCCTCTAATAAGCAATATGCCAGCAAGAGTTGACAAGTTTTTAATTTTTAAAGTCTTTGATCTAAGAGTATGACATTCCTCTCCTCGGATCCCGTTTTGATCAGGCAATAAATGCAAGGTAATTATGCTTGAGAATCTCTGCAAATTAAAACAGCCTCAGTGAGATAAATAAAAGATAATGAGTGACCTGAGAGAACCTATGAGGATAAAGGTATGCTAAATTTCTTTTCAAAAATATACAAAAACTTCAAGTGACAGGATTGAGAAGAAAGGACCTCTATTCTTGACCATATATTCCCTGACTACAGTACACAGTGAATTTTTACAACACCCTGCAGGTATGAAGAAAATGTTTTACAATGTTTTAACCCCAGATATTTTTCTTAACCATCCTTTTATCGAGGACGAGTAAAAGCCTAAGTATGGGGGTATTTGTTGATGGTTCTTAAGTATCAATTTTAATTATCAAATAAACAAGGGAAAGGACCAATATAAAACAACACCTAGAATTAGGGTTTGATCTGACAGAATTCCACGAGTTTTGTTGTTTATCTGTTTCTGCAGGGAGTTATCAGGAAATAAGGAAGAAAGGCCCACATGTCGGGATTACATAGAGATATCAACGCACCGCGCAATTTTCTACCATCTAGAAGACTCCAGAAGTCACGAGAACGAAGCGGAGGCAGAACAGGGCCTGGCCCAGGGCGCCCGCCCTAGGGACCAGGGCACCCGCCCCCCTCTGGAGTCCAATCAGGACTCTCTTTTGGGATTACGCTCCACCGACCTAAAGGATCAAGGATAACAGTTCAATCAATGTCGGTTTGATCTAACGGCCCATGTTCACCTGAGGGGACTATACAAGTTCATCATAGAGTTGAGAGGAGCCCTCGAAGGAATACCTCTCCTCTAAATAGACTTAGGGATTAGCATCCAATGTGAGTAGAATTAGTTCTTCTAAGTTCTACTAGATTGAGAGAGATAGAGTGGAGGTGTTGATCGGAGGAAGTCCGGCCTGTCGTTGTCTACTCCGAGGTTGTACCTACAGGATCAAGTTCTCCTAATTCGAAGCTTGCTCCTAGGATTCTTCAGTATTTCGACTTCTAAATTCTAGTAAGTTCTTGTTTTATTGTTCTTTGGTTTATGAGTTTACTTTAATCTCTTCGCGTAGAGTTTAGAGTAATCATCTCTAGGAAAGACGTGGTGTTTGGGCTAGGATACTCATAGATATCCCCTGACTAGCTGGACCGTGGTAGTAGCGAGGAACGTGACATTTCCGAGTTACCTTTGAAAACCATATCTCGTTAGCAGGAAGGATAGGGTTTATAGGTGCGGGTTGAACATCCTTTGTGGTGTCTAGATTCCGTAAGCTTCCCTAATAGAATAGTAGATTATCCTTACCAAGGTTAGAAAGAGATTACGGTTGTAGTATTCTCTATATATCACTCACATCGAGAAACATTCTTTGTAGCCTAAAGGTTAGTAGTAATAGACTAGGTTAGTCAGATGCACTCTTTCTCCTAGTGATAAAAATATAAATACGATACTCTAGATAATCTCCCGGGTGAAGTGCTCACCGATATCCGTGTGCTTGCGGATCAATTCCTTATTGCGTTCCCAAATATCAACAATAACCCCCTGCAGAAATAGACAAACACCAAAGCTCGTGGAATTCTATCAGATAAAACCCTAATTCTAGATGTTTGGTGCATATTGATCCTTTTCCATGTTTAGTTGATGGTTAAATTTAGTACTTAAGGACCGTCAAGAGAACTCATGGGTGATGGGATCACCTACGAGCCTCGGAAGGCCATAAAATCCTAAGTCCACATAGACTTCATGGCTGAGGACTGGAACTCAGCTCCCTCCACCCTAGATTTAGGCCAAATGCTAGACCATGTACTTCAACGGATCCCTGATGAAGACCGGAGCTGGCACATGCCTTGTCTTCATCTGTCCTCTTGGAGTTAGGATGTGCTACGCCATCCGAATCCACTTCCTAGCCTCAAACAATGTCGCAGAGTACAAGGCCCTCATTAATGGGCTCCATATCGTAGTTGAGCTCGGCATCAAGTGTCTTGATGTTCGAGGCGACTCAAGATTGGTCATTAGCCAAGTCATGAAAGAGTCAAACTGCTATGGTCCCAAGATGGAGGCTTATTGCAAGGCGGTCTGACGCTTGGAAGAAAAATTCGACGACCTCAAGCTAAACCATGTACTGAGAAAGTACAACGATGCCGTCGATGAGCTCAACAAAATGGCATCTAAGCAGGCCTCAATCCCCTCAGATGTCTTCATGAGTGACCTCCTGTTGATGTAAAAGTGAATCTGCAAACACAAAGGACTAATACCCGATCTGATATACAAGACAAGCTAGTCGATTTGACCTGTTAATCGACAAGGATGATAATTCAAGCACTTTGGTCACAAAGGGCTAATACCTTATCCGATATCCAAGATGTGCCAGTCGATTTGACCTGTTAATCGATAAGGATGATAATTCGAGCACTTCGGTCCTGACAACAACGGTATGCCCAGAAGCCACAGCCAAGAGACACTCACACGAAACTCGAGGATCACCGAAGGTCACAATGAAGTGATGCAGCTTGCTGAATCGATGAGAACTCGTAAAAATAAAATATGCGAATTGACGAAGTCGTCGAAAAGTAATTAGATGCAAAATAGGAGTAAAATAAGATTGATGTTAATTATATTCTACTTATTACATTGTCCCTCAGTCTATATTTATACCCTGACTCAAAGAATCATAACTAAATATGACTAGGACATTGAATCCGTATCTAAGACAAAACATGACTCTTATATAGGTCTTACTCTAGCAAATATAGAAAAGGAAAACAACACCTATCTATTTTCGTGCCCGCCTTAATTACGATGAAATCTTCATCGGCTCCTGCTCCATTAGCATGCTTTGTGTCATCATGAGCTTCATCGGCAATAGTCTTCAAATCAACATTGGTAATGCCATCTCCAATCTTGTTAACACTGCCTCTGTGTCTAAGTCAAAAGACAACCTTTCCACTGATCTCCACCACTCATCGGCAATGATCTCCATCGGCTGATCTGCATCGGCATCAATATAATAACTTTCCTTCTGCCAATTAGTCCATTTTGATTGTCTTGACATGTGCCAAAACAGTGTCAACACCTCCACAAACCCTTCGTCGATTACAAAGAAAATGGAGGGACGGGCGATACCCTGGCTAAACCTGACCCTAGCTCCGAGGCCTCAGTGGTCCCCAAGCCTGAGGCCATGGACATTGAGCAAGATGTTCCTAAGCTCGATGATGAGCCGGATTGGCGCATCTCGTACCTCCAATGCCTTGTTGATGGAGTCCTTCCCTCAGATCCTGCTGAGACTCAACGACTAGCTCATCGAGCTAAGACGTTTGTCCTTCTCGATAGAGAATTGTACAAATGCATCCCCTCGAGAATCGTCCAGTGATGCATCACCGTCAAAGAAGGTAGGAGTCTACTCCGAGAAATACACTTGGGGGCTTGCGGGCATCACGCGACGCCTAGGACACTAGTAGGAAACACCTTCTGGCAAGGCTTTTACTGGCCCAACGCCGTGGCAGATGCCATGGAAATTGTCTAAACCTATGAGGGATGCTAATTCCATGTGTGATAGACCCACCTCACAGCTCAGACTCTACAAATGATTCCCATCAGTTGGCCCTTTGCCGTCTGGGGCCTCGACCTCGTCGGGCCTCTACAGAAAGCGCCCGGGGGCTTCACCCACTTGTTAGTAGCAATCGACAAATTCTCCAAGTGGATCGAGGCTTGACCCATCACCAAAATCAAGTCTGAGCAAGCCGTGCTATTCTTCACTGACATCATCCATCGATTTGGAGTTCCAAACTCCATTATCATAGATAATGGCACGCAATTCACCAGAAGAATGTTTCTGGACTTCTGCAATGAGCACCACATACGTGTGGAGTAGGCAGTAGTGGCTCATCCAAAGACCAATGGACAAGTGGAGCTTGCCAATGGCATGATCCTCTAGGATCTGAAGCCTAGGATTTTCAATCGGTTGAATAAGTTTGGAAAAAGGTGGCTCAAAGAACTCCCAGCCATCATTTGGAGCCTAAGGACCTCCCGAAGTTGGGCTATGGGATTCACGCCGTTCTTCATGGTCAATGGTTTTGAGGCCATCCTCCCCATGGACCTAGAGTATGGCTCCCTAAGAGTCCAAGCCTACGATGAGGACAACAATGTGGCCCTATGAGAAGACGCTCTAGACCAACTAGACAAGGCCCGAGATGTAGCCCTCCTACACTCGGCTAAGTACCAACAAGCTCTCCAATGCTACCTGTTGACGGTCCTTAAGTATCAAATATAATCAACAAATAAACAAAGAAAAGGATCCAAATGCAACCGACATCCAGACTTAGGGTTTTATCTGACAGAATTCCACGAGTTTTGGTGTTTGTCTATTTCTGCAGGGGGTTATCAGGAATTATGGAAGAAAGGCCCACACGTCGGGTTTACATAGAGATATTAACGTTCCGTGCAATTATCTAACATCTAGAAGAGTCCAGAAGCCACGGGAATGAACGGGAGGCCGATCGGGCCCGAGGGCAGGGCGCCAGCCCTCCCCCCTTGGGCGCCCGCCCTAGCCAGGCAACCAATTAGAACCAACTTCGTGGATCATGCTCCACCGACCTAAAGGATCAAGGAAAACCGTGCGATTAATGTCGGTTTGATCCGACGGTCCACATTCATTTGGAAGGACTATATGAGCAGACCCCCTGGCCCTTGGAGGAGAGCATCTCTCTGAAACCCTAATTCATTATCCATCTTGGGAGAAGAAGCCTCTGATCAAGCCCTAGAGCCACCACATCAATAGATCTCAAGTTTAGCATAGCTACATAGGATTAGAACTAGAAGGAGTCAATCTTCGATTGGTTTTCGGATCTGTCAAGAGGATTCTTGGTAATTCCTCTCCTATTCCTCATTTGTTCATCATTGTTCTTCAATATTATGAATATGACTTTGTTCTACTTCAATATATTGATTATGACTTTGCTCTACTTGTTTATATTTGCAATTACATTGTTTTTAGTTTCTCATAGTTATATGCTTGGCTTAGTTAGATTGGAATTATATACATGTTTAGGATCGTATAGCATTTATCCATGTGTACAGTGGGTAAATGATAGGTATTGTGTAGGCGTGGTGCCTATACCATATTTATCTGCGATTGTACCCTATATGCCGGATCGCGGGGTAGTTCATGGTAGTGATAGTTCCAATGATTCTTATATAGTCCCCCTCTCGTGTATAGGGCCGGCAGAGCAACATTATTACAGGGGAGTGATTGCTATGTTTCTCGTCTTCCTTGATAATATCACTATGCATGGGCGTAATCCTGCCTCGCAATGATTGCCAAGTATAATTGCACTAACTATGATATGCTAGACTTTATAGTTGAGAATAACTTAGGAAATATTCTTGTAGTTCGTCCTAATTCCATGCTAATGACTTGCTAGAATATCTATTGAGGTGCTTATCATATTTATATGTGGCTAGTTATGCTGATCAGATTAATTATCTTTGTCACCATTCATACTTTATCTATCTTTTATGTGACATTTATCCCTGTATGGAAGAGATAGATAAATGCTCTCAATTATACATGCAATGATAGATACTCAATTCTATATTCCATTCCATAATCAACATTGATGATTAGAAATCCCTTCCCAGTGGTAAAAGTATAAATAACGATACCTGGAATCCTTCCCAGTTAAAATGATACATCAGTATTAATCTGTGCGCTTGCAGATCTCATTTATTATTTAGAAGAGGAATTGCATATTCAATACCGCGTCTCTTATGTCATGTTGGGGATGACAACTTGGCTTAAGTGGCATGAGGGATAGGTTTGCCATTTTTGGCGCTGTTATCGGAATTAGAAAACTAAGTCTACTTTTGGTAGTGACGTTAAGAATGCCCAACAAGCATTTTTGGCGCCGTTGCCGGGGAAGGTTGATTACTAATCAGGAATGAATATGGAATTTTGAGTCATCATTCGCATCACTACTATGATTGAGATTATCAATTCTCTCATATAGTTTTACCCCGTTATTTTTCTATTTTGTTTTATGCAGGGTAATGTATGAATAGAAGACATCTTTTAGGAAATTTTGTTGACAATCCCGAAGCGTTATTCAGAAAAATAAGAGCCAAGCTCAAGAAGAGATCATCAACACTTCAGCACGAAGCTTCATCCAATCAAGAAGATTACCGAAGTTTCACCCGGAACTTGTCTTCAGAGTTTGAAGTCATGGCGAACAAATCGATCCGTGAGTTCTCAGCTCCCACTACGGACAACATCTGCACTGGACCTATTGCAGAGATCGATGGCAACTTTGAGCTCAAGCCTGGACTTATCAACATGGTGCAATCCAACCAATTCTGTGGGAAGGCACACGAAGATGCTAGTGCTCATCTCCAACACTTCCTGGAGATTTGCAACACATTCACATATCAGGAGTCCCCAGAGATGCTATACTACTTCGCCTCTTTCCATTCTCACTGTTGGGGAGAGCGAAGCAGTGGTTCTATGCTACAAAAGAGAAGAATACTACGTGGGCACTCTGCTCCACGAACTTTCTGGCTAAGTTCTTTCCCATGGGCAAGACCAATGCTCTCCGTGGGAAAATTACAAGTTTTCAGCAACAACATGATGAATCCGTTCCAGAAGCATGGGAGCGCTTCCAAGACTACATCCTAGAACGTCCCCATCATGGAATGGAGAGCTGTTACTGATGCAGACGTTTTATCATGGGCTCGGCAATAGTGCCCGAGAGACCATGGATGCTGCAGCTGGAGGAGCATTCCTATCACTCACCATACCACAAGCCACAGCTCTTGTGGAGAAGATGGCATCCAACCAAGGCTGGAATGAAGAGAGGACCCAGACACACAAGAGAGGTGGAGGTATGTATCAGCTCAAGGAGGTAGACATGTTGTCTGCAAAGCTAGACCTGCTAATGAAGAAGCTCGATGATAGAGCTGGAGATAAGAAAGAAGTTATGCACATCTATAACTCTCACATGACTTGTGAGGAGTGTGGAGATACTGGACACTCAGGCAATCACTGTCCTGAGATGCTTGAGGATGTGAACTACATCAACTACTACTACTACTACTACTACTACTACTACTACTACTACTACTACTACTACTACTACTACTACTACTACTACTACTACTACTACTACTACAACCGTCCTCAACAAAATCAAGGTTGGAATCAACAGAGGCCTAACTACTCAGGTAATTATCAAGGTAACAATTCTTACAATAATAATAATAATTTTCCACCTCTGAGAGAGTTAGTGTCTAATCAAGGGAAGCTAATGGATAACCTATCTAAGAAATTGACATCTAATGATAAAATGTTAGAAAATATAAATAATAGAATGGATAATTTCTCTACTGCCATCAAGAATCAAATTAGATATAATAAAATGATTGAATCTCAGTTAAATCAAATAGCTGCTGTTGTTCCTGCTACTAACCCCAGTATACCATCACAACCGGAAGGATTAGAATCTGCAAATCTTGTAGACATGTTTGATACAGGTAACTACTAGAGTAGGTACCCCGTCACTGAAGTTACTACTGACCTTCTGCCGGTCAAGAGAGGCGATCCCAACAGCCCCGTCATCCTGATCTCCATCGGCATGGTGGACTTCCCAGAAGCACTCTGCGACTTTGGCTCTAGTGTCAACATTATGCCCAGGGTACTCTATGAAAAATTCTTTACATATCCTTTATTAGAAACAACCATGTGTTTGCAGTTTGTAGATCGGGCGTTAAGTTTCCCAAAGGGAATATTGAAGAACCTCTGTGTCCGAGTTGGTACCTTGTATGCCCCAGCAGATTTTTCTGGTGATAGAGACCGGTAATGATGAGAGGGCACCCGTCATCTTAGGGAGGCCATTCCTAAACACCTCGGGAGCTGTCATCTACGCTAGTGCTGCCAAGATCAGTTTCTACATCAAAGGGAGGAAGGAGACGTTTTCCTTCAAGAACAAGACTACATAAATCCCAGAGCAATCCCGACATGAACCAAGGAAGAGGACCAACAGGAGGAACAGGATCAAGCAAGTGTGGACCGAGTCAGCTAAGTTGGTCACTGCAGTTCAAGGAGGTCAAGATCATTAACTTAAGTCACCGTTCCTGACCAAGAAGGACGACCCAGGTATGCCAAGCATTCATTGCTCCATTAATGGATACAACTTCTACAAGACACTTTGCGACACTGGATCGGGCGTCAACATAATGGCCGTAGTCACCTATCGGCTCTTGTTCGGAACCATGCCCCTAAAACCAACATACATTCAGCTCCAGATGGTAGATTAGACATTCCGAAAGGTTAAAGGTATAGTAACTGATATCCCTATCAAAATAGACGATCATTTTGTCCATACAGACTTTCAGGTTATTGACATGGGAGAAGACGAGTACGATCCACCCATCATCCTTGGGAGACCGTTCCTCAGCACTGTTAAAGCAATCATCTACATTGGAACTGGAGAAGTCACATGCACTTCCCCTCGGAGAAGGTACGCCGCTATTTTACTGACCCTAACTATATAGTTGAAGACTCTAAGTAGATCAGGACAAGAAGAAGACGACGCAACCGCAACCAGAGGAGGCAAATCATCAAGGACGGATGGGCAGACTACGAAGGAGAAGTGGTAAAGTCTGAAGACATACAGCTTGAACAGAATTATCCTGAGAAGACCATAGCACTGAGTCAGGTGTGAAGAGAGAAGATAGTTATACACGAAGAGGAGGTGCCGCCGGAAGCATCAACTACGCTATCCAGTGAATCCCAGGATGACTGAGAAAACGGAGAGTCCCGTTCGGAGGACTTAAAAACGCTGAACGCCTTGCCAAAAGGTAAACTTGGTAGTTATCTTTTTCCTTTCACTTCTTTAAAATAGTTTGCGTAGTTAATCAGGTTCATATCATTTTAAAAAAGAAAATAAAAATGTTAAAAAACCGGTAAGCCCCATGTGAGTATACAAGTGGCATAAAACTTATAAGTACATTCACTGTGGTGGCCTAAATATAAAATAAATATTCTTTCTGCTCTATAAAATGAAAATATAAAAATAGAGAATAATATTTATTGAGGAGGCTCAACATGATAAAGGCTAGATATTTATGCTAACACCTAATCAGTTCCACAAAGCTTTGTTGTCTATTTGAGCTCCAAAGAATTCAAGGATCAAGAAGACTAGCAGACGGAGGACATCCTAATCGCTGTCAGGGTGCTGCCGACTTTCAAATACACCTCTACCACCTTGGGGGAGAGCACCCCCAATTTATCCCGCTAAGTATTTCTATCTACATTTATACTTATACTACATTAAAATATAAATATACATAATCATAAAAAACCAAATAAAGATTTTGTGCTTATATATATATATATATATATATATCTTTTGCTTAGTGTGCTTAATAAATAAATAAAGTGGCTATGCTAAACTGAATCTTAATAATAAAACTCTAGTATGGATATGATGAATAGTTGCTCTGCCTCATTTTCAAATTTGAAGTTCTCTCTCTAGTTTAGACATAACTGTTATAATTTAAAGATTGCTTTAAACCTGAACTTGTGGGAAGAGAACTTGATCTAAAGTCTAAGTTGTTAACGGATATGATATGGGAAGGTTGAGCTGCTATTTATCTGTTCCTAGAGATGCTAGAATTCTGGAGAATTTTATCTTTGAAAATCTTTAAAATATCACATGATGAGTTCCTGTATGATGAGAGTTTAAATTCCTACCACAGCCATATATACATGCTTGCTAGAATTTGAGCCACACATTTACTTTTTACAGCTTATGAGCATTGAGTGTGGTCAAGTTGTGTAGACCCTTAGGAGTTTGTCATGTGGTTAAATCAAGATTCACTTGCATATTCACTCACATATGCTGCTTCTACTCCGGAAGTACGCATCCACATATATCCACCCATTTCCATCTCCAAAGCAACCCAAAAATATTCTACTCCTAATCTAGGAGAGAATAGCCAAAAACATTCTCCTATTTCTATTTTTCCCTGTGAAATAAATGCTCAAGTTATCTTGGTTACTACCACTTGCTATATTATTTCAGGAGATAAGTGCTATAAAAGAAGAAGAAGAAGAAGAAGAAGAAGAGATACGAGGAAATAAAAAGGGGCAAGTGCCCAGAACCTCAAAAGAAAAGAAAAAGTGAGACGAGAGGTAAAAATGGACAATTGTCCGGCAGTAGAATTAGGGGTACAAAATACCCACCTGAGAGGAAAGAAAAAGAAAATATAGAGCATCTCGTTCTCCTAAAAAAGTTTTAAAATAGCAAGAAAGGTATATATCCCCTCAAAAGAGCAAAAGTAGAATTAGACTTTCACCATCGTTAACACCATCATCACCATACACCATTCATTCGCCACACATGCACATCTTGATTTGACTTATTGACTTGTTTCTCTGGATCCATGGTTTGACTATGCAATAAATGTCTTGTAAGTATGTATACTTTATCTCCCACCTATGAGCTCCAGATATCAAAAGCCTTATTAGAGTAGGATGAGAGAGAAGGCAATGTCACTATGCTTCATACCACAAATACTACATATTTTGAGAGAAAAGGCATATATCATCACTGCCTTGGTAAGGATCCAGAAATACCACAAAAAAGAGATCTGAGAGAGTCAGACGAGAGAGTCATATAAGGAATCTCTGAGTTTTATTTGAAAATATGCAAAAAAAACTCCAGAGCTATAGCTGATCAAGAATAAGAGACATGGCATTTGACTAGACCGTTCTATCTTTTAACTGCTCAAGACAGAAGTGACGGTTACAAGTCCCATGGTAAAAGGTAAAATGAGTAAGTTTTAAGTCTTGACAGTTTACTCTAACTCGGAGATGAGACCTTCTTTGAAAGCATGTGTACCGTCAACTTTTAAAGACATTCCAAGAACTTCTGATCCATCACTGAGATTATCCTTGCTCAGGGACGAGCAAGAGGTAAGCTTGGGGGAGTTTGTTGACGGTCCTTAAGTATCAAATATAATCAACAAATAAACAAAGAAAAGGATCCAAATGCAACCGACATCCAGACTTAGGGTTTTATCTGACAGAATTCCACGAGTTTTGGTGTTTGTCTATTTCTGCAGGAGGTTATCAGGAATTATGGAAGAAAAGCTCACACGTCGGGTTTACATAGAGAAATTAACGTGCTGCGCAATTATCTAACATCTAGAAGAGTCCAGAAGCCACGGGAACGAACGGGAGGCCGATCGGGCCCGGGGGCAGGGCGCCCGCCCTCCCCCCTTGGGCGCCCGCCCTGGCCAGGCAACCAATCAGAACCAACTTCACGGATCATGCACCACTGACCTAAAGGATCAAGGAAAACCGTGCGATTAATGTCGGTTTGATCCGACGGCCCACATTCATTTGTAAGGACTATATAAGCAGACCCCCTGGCCCCTGGAGGAGAACATCTCTCCGAATTCTGAAACCCTAATTCATTATCCATCTCGGGAGAAGAAGCCTCTGATCAAGCCCTAGAGCCACCACATCAATAGATCTCTAGTTTAGCATAGCTACATAGGATTAGAACTAGAAGGAGTCAATCTTCGATTGGTTTCCGGATCTGTCAAGAGGATTCTTGGTAATTCCTCTCCTGTTCTTCATTTGTTCATCATTGTTCTTCAATATTATGAATATGAATTTGTTCTCCTTCAATATATTGATTATAACTTTGCTCTACTTGTTTATATTTGCAATTATATTATTTTTAGTTTCTCATAGTTATATGCTTGGCTTAGTTAGATTGGAATTATATACATGTTTAGGATCGTATAGCGTTTATCCATGTGTACAGTGGGTAAATGATAAGTATTGTGTAGGCGTGGTGCCTATACCGTATTTATCTGTGATTGTACCCTATATGCCAGATCGCGGGGTAGTTCGTGGTAGTGACAGTTCCATTGATTCTTATATAGTCCCCCTCTCATGTATAGGGCTGGCAGAGCAACATTATTACAGGGGAGTGATTGCTATGTTTCTCATCTTCCTTGATAATATCACTATGCATGGGCGTAATCCTATCTCGCAATGATTGCCAAGTATAATTGCACTAACTATGATATGTGTTGATGCAAAACTGATCTGCAAACACAAAGGGCTAATACCCGATTCTAACGTTAAGGCGTGCCAGCCGATTTGACCTTGCTATCGGCAAAGGTGATAACTCGAATACTTTAGTCCTGACAACAGCGATGCACCCGGATGTCACGGCTAAGAGGTACTCACGCGGAACTCGAGAACACGCCGAGCTTAAGTCGACGAATTCCTAAGAACTCGTAATAAAAGGAAAAAGTATGACGAAGTCGTCGAAAAGTAGATGCTGGAATATGAGTAAAAACGTGTGTTTTTTTTATTTCTTGATATCTTGATTACAAGGTCCTAGGGTTTATATTTATACCCGGCTCAAAGAACTACGACCAGACACGATTAGAATTCGAATTCCAAATTACACGGAATCCGTATACAAAACGATGCAAATAACTAAGGAAATAATAAAACTATCCTTCGTAACAAACCGAAACTCCTCCAGATGACAACTGGCAGCTTCCGGACTCCTCCTTCGCGTCATTGGCAATCCCCTTGCCATAGTCATCGGCAGACCTTTTTATCCAGCCATCGGCACCATATTACTGCCTGTGGACTTAGTCACATTCAACCTCTCCCTCATCGGCAACCATCCTCATCAGCAACCCGCATTGTACTGCCACCCTATCCTGCCATCCTGGACACGTGCCCAAAAACGGTGTCAACACATGCCCCCCAGTTTCGGAGTATAAAACTATTAATGCTCCGAAATTCTCTGCAGTAATGATGCCTTCTCCGCAATTAATGCTCCTAATCCGGTAACCGACAACCTCAATCTGGACAACTCTGATCCTAATCCTCCGCAGATTCCTCGAAATTCCCAACTTCCTAAACGGGCATCTTTCTTGGTAGTACATCGGCAACAATTCTGTTATAAAGATCTGTCGATGCTCTGACCAGGATATTCGCAAAAAACGGTTACCCCCGGTCTATCCGCCCATCGGCAAGATGACCGTTATAGAATATCGCCGATGGACCGACCAGGAGATCGCGCACAGTAAAATATCTTTAGATAATGACCGCTTCCTGTCTTCTTTCAGGCGATATCGTTCCATCGGCAACATTTGCCGATCAACCTGTAGCTCCATCGGCCTCTTTGAGTCAAAGGCAAGAAATCGCCTTGAAGCAAGTAAGTCATCCAATTTTCCACCAGTATCGTCTGACGAAGTTTTGACCATAAAACTGACTTATTTCATCTTCATTTTCAGGAACAAGATTCTCCCAACAGCTTATTCTCCTTCGCCATTGATATCTTCGAAGAAGAAGGCGAGGAAGCAAGCTCCTCTCGGGCAGTTGGAACTGTATCGGCAGAAACCAGAGCTAAGCTGGAAGAGCTATCGGCCATACTTCATCAAGACACAACTCAACTGGTCAACGATTCTGACCCAGCCAAAGCCCTGTTCAAGACCCTTAGAGGCCAAATTCCTGCCGATGCTGAAGAAACACTCTTCCATGCTGCACACCTAGAAAGCCGCCAGCTACAGTACCAGAGAGCCACTCGACGCCTTGCCGATAGAGCCGCTCAAATCCAGCTTTCTGAGGAGATGATGAAAGAAAAACTCCTAGCCGATGAGAAACATAAGAACATCGGCACCTTAAAGTCCTCAGGTGATGCACTGAAGCAGAAAGTGTCTGATCTATCGGCAAAAAGAGAAGCTCTACTGGCCGAACTCAAGCAAGTAGAGGACGCTCTGTCCCAAGCCCAGCAAGAAGAGAGTCAACTGCCGGAGACCATCAAGCACCTTGAAAAAGAACGAAACGTCCATGGTCGCAAAGCACTGCAGCTGAAGAGGAAGCTGAAGCCGATAGAAGGTTCTGCCGATGATGATATCAAAGAGATAGAGACAGCCAATCAGATTCGGCTGCGCGCCATATCAGCAATCCAAGCGCTGTTGACCATCTGAAGCTTTCATCGGCAACACACCTTTGTTTTTCCGCTTTTAGCTTTTAGTCTAGCCGATAAGACTGTTATCGGCATATTTTGAAACATTAAGTCTGCCCTCGAACATTTAAATCCAGCCGATAGGAGTGTTATCGGCACTTAAACTTTTATGCGTCGACCCATATGCTGGGGTAGTACTTCTTTAAATATTTGCCATTTAATGCTCTGGGAAATTCAACTCCTTCGAGAGTTTCTAGAATATAGGCATTACCAGGAGCTGAATGTCTTATCCGATAAGGACCTTCCCAATTAGGAGACCACTTCCCAAACTTCGAACTTTTAGTCCCGACTGGCAAAATCAACTTCCATACCAAATCCCCATTGGCAAACTCCTTAGCCTTTACTTTTTTATCATACCATCTAGCAACTCTCTTCTTATTTTCTTCTATACTCATTAAAGCCTTTAACCGATGCCCTGCTAAATCATCTAACTCATCGGTCATCAAAGTGGCATAATCATCGGCAGCCAATTGATCTTGAAAAGATAATCGCCTAGATCCAGCCTTAATCTCCCAAGGCAACACTGCATCATGTCCATACACCAATTGATAAGGTGACACCTTGGTTGATCCATGACAAGCCATCCGATAAGACCACAGTGCTTCATTTAACAATGTATGCCACCGCCTAGGATTTTCTTCAATCTTTCGTTTAATAAGCTTGATAATTCCTTTGTTAGACGCTTCGGCCTGCCCGTTGGCTTGAGCATAGTAAGGAGAAGAATTCAACACTTTAATTCCCATACCGATTGCGAATTCATCGAACTCCCCCGACGTGAACATGGTGCCCTGATCGGTAGTAATCGTTTGGGGAATCCCAAATCGGTAAATAATATGCTCCTACACAAAATCAATCATATTGGCCGATGTGACTTTCTTCAAAGGAATAGCTTCGACCCACTTAGTGAAATAGTCAGTGGCAACTAGAATGAACTTATGCCCTTTGCTAGATGGTGGATAAATCTGGCCGATCAGATCAATGGCCCACCCCCGGAACGGCCAAGGTTTTATTATAGGATTCATAGCCGATGCGGGTGCTCTCTGGATATTACCGAACTTTTGACAACCTTGACATCCCTTGAAATATTTAAAACAATCTTCAAGTATGGTTGGCCAAAAATATCCATTCCTTCGAATCATCCACTTCATCTTAAAAGCTGACTGATGCGCTCCACACACTCCTTCATGGATTTCCCCCATCAAACTTCTGGCTTCATCACCACCCAAGCATCGGAGAAGAATTCCGTCGATAGTTCGATAATACAATTCATTTTCAAGGAGCACATACTTGGTCGCTTGAAATCGAACCCGTCTTTCAACCTTTTTGGATGGATCTTCTAGATAGTCGATAATTTCTTTCCTCCAATCATCGGCACTGACTGCCAATGTCGCATTAATCATTGGCTGATATCCTGAGGCATGCTGGGCTAACCGATTAGCGTCTTCATTATGTAATCGGGGAACATGCTCCAATCGGAAGTTCTTGAATTCCTTTAACAGTTGCATACTTCTCTCGAAATAGGTTATGAGAACTTCACTTCGGCATTCATAGCTTCCGGCCAATTGATTTATAACCAACATGGAATCCCCGAATATTTCGACAGCATCAGCACGAACTTCTCTTAACAACTCCAATCCCTTGATCAGAGCTTGATACTCAGCCTGATTATTTGTTGATATAGCAACAATCGGCAAGGAAAACTCATACTTCCTCCCCTTAGGAGAAACCAATACAATGCCGATTCCTGCCCCCCGGTCACAGGTAGATCCATCAAAGAAGAGCGTCCAGGGTGCAATTTCCAAGGTTTCCACTAGACCGCAATGCTGAGTCACAAAATCGGCCATGATCTGCCCTTTAACTGCCTTAGCCGATTCGTAACGCAAATCGAACTCCGACAGCGCTAAAATCCATTTACCGATCCTACCACTCATAATCGGCATAGATAGCATGTATCGGACCACGTCATCTTTGCAAACAACAGCACATTCAGCCGACAACAGGTAATGTCTCAGCTTGATACATGAAAAATATAAGCATAAGCACAGTTTCTCAATGGCCGAATACCTGGTTTCAGCATCAATCAACCTCCTACTCAAATAATAAATTACTCTCTCTTTCCCTTCAAATTCTTGAACCAAAGCTGAACCGATAACCGATCCATCGGTAGATAAATATAATTTGAAGGGTTTCCCTTGTTGAGGTGGAACTAAAACTGGAGGATTTACTAGATACTTTTTGATTTCATCCAGAGCCAACTGTTGTTCTTCTCCCCAAACAAACTCCTGATCGGCTTTCAATTTAAGAAGAGGACTGAAAGCACGAATTCTCCCAGATAAATTCGATATAAATCTTCTGATAAAATTCACCTTGCCGATCAAGGATTGGAGCTCGGTTTTATTGGTAGGGGCCACTATTTTATTGATGGCATCAATAGATCTTCGACTAATTTCAATACCCCTCTGATGTACCATAAAACCAAGAAACTGCCCTGCCGATACGCCAAATGCACACTTGTTGGGGTAAATCTTCAATCCATGCTTCCTGGTGCACTCCAACACTTTTCGTAAATCGGCAAGATGCTTTGAGAAATCTCCAGACTTAACCACCACATCATCAATATAAATTTCTACGATCTTGCCGATGAACTCATGAAATATAAAATTCATAGCCCTTTGATAAGTAGCACCAGCATTCTTTAACCCAAAAGTCATGACTATCCATTCAAATAGTCCAACATGACCAGGACACCTGAATGCGGTTTTTGGAATATCCTCCTCTGCCATGAATATTTGATTGTAACCCGCATTACCATCCATGAAGCTGATGACCCGATGGCCAGCCGCAGCATCAACCAGTAGATCGGTGACAGGCATTGGGTATCCATCCATCGGCGTAGCTTTATTGAGATTCCTGAAATCAATGCACACCCGAAGCTTCCCGTTCTTCTTGTAAACCGGAACAACATTGGAAATCCATTCGGCATACCGACACTGCCGAATAAACTTAGCTTCAATAAGTTTAGTGATTTCGGCCTTAATATCAGGTAGAATGTTAGGATCACATCGGCGGGCTGGTTGCTGATGTGGCCGAAATCCAGACTTGATGGGTAACTGATGTTCAACAATTGATCGGTCTAAACCAGGCATCTCTGTATAATCCCAAGCAAAGCAATCTTTATATTCCTTTAACAAACTAGTTAACTGCCGTTTACACTCAGGATCTAATTTAGCACTAATAAAAGTAGGCCTAGGCTCATCACCACTACCTATATCTACTTCTACCAAATCATCGGCCGATGTGAATCCCTGGCCTAATTTTCCATCATCGGCGAATCTATCCATTAAAAACCGTCGTCAGAACCGACTGCTTGGATCGGTGGAATCTCATAATCGGCAACTTTGAGAAAATCTTTCTCCCAAACTTCTCCTGAAATGCACCTAGTCTTTTCATAAGTATCCGCTTCTGCCGATGCGATAACATAAGAAGAATCCCCTGGGACGATCTCAATCTTGTCACCTACCCACTGAACCAAGCACTGGTGCATTGTAGATGGGACACAACAATTGGCATGAATCCAATCTCTCCCCAATAATAAATTGTAGGCACCTTTTCCACTGATCACGAAAAAAGTTGTCGGCAAGGTTTTGCTGCCGATGGTCAACTCTGCGCATATCGCCCCCTTGACTGGAGACACGTTTCCTTCAAAGTCTTTGAGCATCATATCAGTCTTGGTCAAATCTTGATCCCCTTTCCCAAGCTTCCGATATACTGCATACGGCATAATGTTAATAGCGGCTCCACCATCAACTAGGATCTTAGTCATTGGCTGCCCATCAACCCTTCCTTTGAGGAACAAACCTTTAAGATGCTGCCTCTCGTCATCGGCAGGTTTCTCAAAGATAGCCGTCATCGGATCCAGAGCCAACTGAGCTATCTGATCAGAAAATTCCAGGTCATCGTCACTGGCTGGTGCAAGAAACTCCATCGGCAACATGAAGACCATGTTGACGCCTGCCGATGGACCTTCCCTCTTAGTGTCTGACGGCTGCCGACTTCCAGAGTTCTCTCCCTTGTTTATCTCCTCTTGCCTTTCTCGTTGCAATCTCCTTTTCTGTGTCTTGGTTAATCCTTGAGGGCACCATGGAGGAAGTGTCCTTTGTCTTGCCATCGGGCGTCGGTTCTCCCTTGACTCCATACGATGTGTGTTAGCATCTCTGCAAAATATGAACTCATCGGGAACCCGCGCATTAGCCATCTCCTCGAGCTCTTCCTGGTTCCTGGGAAAATACTGGACACGGTCACCGAGCCGATCGCGAACGCTAAGCCTGCCCCCCAGCCGATCATGAACTGACGCCCTTCCTCTGATTGGTCCATTAAATCGCCGTTCATCATCATGATAATGCCGATCGTTCCTATCGTACCGATCATAACCGTTGCATTCAGGGCAGTCTCTGACAGTAGGGAGCTTGATATTTTCCTCCCAACAATGGATGAAGAATGGGCAATTCCAATGATCCCTGTGCCGATTCCACTCCTGTCGGCGTCTTTCTTCTTCCCGTTGATAATCTTCCTGCTGGCGCCGATACCGATCTTCCCGTTGTTGCCATCTCTCTCGAGGCCTTCTATGAGTTATGACGATACCAGATCGAGGAAGTCTTCCTGAGCTAGCTCCTTCCTGGACCAAGCCCTTACTTCTTGCATCGGCGGTAGTAACTTGATGCTGAGGATCTACCGATGCACTCTTCTCAGCTGTCTCCGACGTTAAGACCTTAGCCTTCCCCTTAGCATCCAACATGTTTGTCGGGAAAGGATGTTGGTCTATCTTCATCGGCTTCTGGGCTTTGGAACTGTCAAACTTGATTCTCCCTGACTCTATAGCCGATTGCAGCTGCTGTCTGAACACTTTGCACTCGTTGGTGTCATGTGAAGTTGCATTATGCCACTTGCAATATCTCATCCTCTTCAACTCTTCTGCCGACGGGATCACGTGGTTAGGTGACAGTTTGATTTGACCTTCCTAAAGTAGAAAGTCAAATATCCTATCGGCCTTGGCGGTGTCAAAGGCGAACTTCTCTGGTTCCTTCTGCCCAAAAGGACAAGACATCGGCTTCTTGTTTTTTACCCACTCTGCCAAACCGATTACTGGTTCCTCATCGGAATCTGAGCTTGTTGCTTCGTCAACAAATGACACTTTCTTATTCCATGCCCTCTTAGGCTCGAAAGGCTTGATGTCTTGATCAGATATCCTCTGCACCAAATGACTTAAACTTTTGAACTCCTGAGAGGCATACTTATCCCTGATATGTGGTAACAAACCTTGGAAAGCCAAATCGGCTAGCTGCCGATCATCCAGAACCAGGCTATAGCATTTATTCTTGACCTCTCGTATCCTCTGCACAAATCCTTCCACCGACTCATCGTTACGTTGCCTCAACTTGACCAAGTCGGTGATCTTCTTCTCATGAACCCCCGAGAAGAAGTATCTGTGGAATTGCTTCTCTAGATCGGCCCAAGTAATTACTGAGTTGGGAGGTAATGATATGAACCAAGTAAAGGCCAATCCAGACAATGATGATGAAAATAGACGAACCCTCAATTCGTCCCTGTTACCAGCCTCTCCACATTGAATAATGAACCTGTTGACATGCTCCATGGTTGACGTGTCGTCCTGTCCGGAAAACTTTGTAAAATCCGGTACCTTGTACCGATGTGGAAGCGGGATCAAATCATACGCTGGAGGATACAGTGTCCGATAAGAATAAGTGTTGACTTTGGGTTTTATCCCAAATTGTTCCCTCATTACTTCAGCAATCTTATCGGCCCAATACGCATCGGCATCTTGCCGATGAGGCGGCTGCGGATCTGGCATTTGGTGGCGAACCTCCACATGTCTGTTCGGGACGTGACCTGTATGGAACATCGTATTGGTCACCTGTCCTCCAATCTGCGGACTACCAAACTGCTGTCCACCGATTGGCTGTCCTCCGGGTTGCTGTCCAAAATTTATTGGCTAGTTGGGAATTCCCTGACCTTGGAACCCGGGATAAACCTGCCCTTGCTGGAACCCCGTAGTCTGATAACCTTGCTGGGGCGATTGTGGAAAGGCTTGCTGTCCAAGCCATCCATTATTAGCGTTCATCGGCATAGGTACTGCTGATGATTGGTAATTGGGTACCGTCGTTGAATTGACATACCCCGACTGGGCCATAGGCCTCTGTTGCATCAGCATTGACTCTGCCGATGTGTTGGGCATCTGGAACATTGAATCTTGAGGATTTCCAGTGTGAGGCCTTGCAGTAGTAGTTGTGGTATACCGAGGACTCTGGTTCACCGGCACATTGGAAGGTGCCGATGTCATAGGAGTCTTGCCCCTCATGTCAGTTATCTGTGATGTTCCTGGCGTCAACTCTGGAGGCATACCATAACCCCACCAGTTGGGAGGAAGCGTTAACCCTGACATTGCCGATGCCAACATATCTGTTGTCAGTTTATGCTGCCCAACTGAAATTTGTGGGTTGGTTGCCATTGGCATAGATAGTGCACCAGTAGTCCCCAATGTACTTGGAGGGATGGCAGACTGTGCACTTGCATTCGTCAAGGCAGCCGATGGAGCCGTGACCTCTGGTGCCGTGGGTTGATGATGGGAGAGGCCCACATAATCCGGCGGGATTTGTCCTTCCTTGAAGGTTCTTGCCACGGCGTTGAAAATCGTATTAGACAGTACACCAGCTTGGTTAATCAACGCTCGATTGATGGCATTGTCAACCATATCTTGAAGCTTGCCAGGATTGGCGTCGAAGGTGACCTGCCGTGGTGCCGGCAGTGCATCTTTCTGGACCACTTCGCCGCTCTTGTTTATGCTGAAAGACTTCAGGCATTGCTGCTTGAACTCTTCCATGGCTTGGGCAATAGCTTGCTTCTGCTCATCCTTGAGGTTGGCCTCCGTCACGGTGATGACGTTGTCTTGATCGAGGTCAGAGATCGACATGTTGATCTTGATCTTGAATCTGTCCCACTGGGCGTGCCAAAAGATGTGTTGATGCAAAACTGATCTGCAAACACAAAGGGCTAATACCCGATTCAAACGTTAAGGCGTGCCAGCCGATTTGACCTTGCTATCGGCAAAGGTGATAACTCGAATACTTTAGTCCTTACAACAGCGATGCGCCCGGATGTCACGGCTAAGAGGTACTCACGCGGAACTCGAGAACACGCCGAGCTTAAGTCGATGAATTCCTAAGAACTCGTAATAAAAGGAAAAAGTATGACGAAGTCGTCGAAAAGTAGATGCTGGAATATGAGTAAAAACGTGTGTTTTTTTGATTTCTTGATATCTTGATTACAAGGTCCTAGGGTTTATATTTATACCCGGCTCAAAGAGCTACGACCAGACACGATTAGAATTCGAATTCCAAATTACACGGAATCCGTATACAAAACGATGCAAATAACTAAGGAAATAATAAAACTATCCTTCGTAACAAACCGAAACTCCTCCAGATGACAACTGGCAGCTTCCGGACTCCTCCTTCGCGTCATCGGCAATCCCCTTGCCATAGTCATCGGCAGACCTTTTTATCCAGCCATCGGCACCATATTACTGCCTGTGGACTTAGTCACATTCAACCTCTCCCTCATCGGCAACCATCCTCATCAGCAACCCGCATTGTACTGCCACCCTATCCTGCCATCCTGGACACGTGCCCAAAAACGGTGTCAACAATATGCTAGACTTTATAGTTGAGAATAACTTAGGAAATATTCTTGTAGTTCGTCCTAATTCCATGCTAATGACTTGCTAGAATATCTATTGAGGTGCTTATCATATTTATATGTGGCTAGTTATGCTGATCAGATTAATTATCTTTGTCACCATTCATACTTTATCTATCTTTTATGTGACATTTATCCCTGTATGAAAGAGATAGATAAATGCTCTCAATTATACATGCAATGATAGATACTCAATTCTATATTCCATTCCATAATCTTACATTGATGATTAGAAATCCCTTCCCAGTGGTAAAAATATAAATAACGATACCTGGAATACTTCCCGGTTAAAATGCTACATCGGTATTAATCTGTGCGCTTGCAGATCTCATTTATTAGTTAGAAGAGCAATTGTTCAATACCGCGTCTCCTATGTCATGCTGGGGATGACAACTTGGCTTATGTGGCATGAGGGATAGGTTTGACATTTTTGGCGCCGTTATCAGAATTAGAAAACTAAGTCTACTTTTGGTAGTGACGTTAAGAATGCCCAACACTACCACGATTGACGAGTCTGAGGCTGAGCATTTAGGGTCAGTGACCTGGTGTTAAGACTTAGATAGAGCAACCAGGGCTGCCACAAACTCACCCATCCATGGGAGGGCCCGTTTGTCATTGCTGAGGTGCTCCGACCAGGGACCTACAAGCTTGCAAATGCAGAGGGAGAAGTCTACGCCAATGCTTGGAATATAGAATAGCAACGTCACTTTTACCCTTAGCTCCTCAAAGAGCATTAAAAAGATTATACCTACTAGCAGCTCAAGAGCGAGCCTTGGCTCCACCCAGGCAGAGGCCGAGCCTCCCTTGGGGCTACATGGGAAGTGACCCCCCATTTTTCAAAATTTTCTTACCCAAAACCTTCCGAACCAGGCCTCCTTCCCTACTTCAAAACCTAAAAATCAAAAACTCATTCTAGAGGACTTAGGATCGGATGAAATTGAAGCCACCTACGCCCACGGGCTAAGACACTTCTACTCATCCCCCGTCTAGGCCAAAGGGACAGATGACACGATTCTTAGAAAGCCCTATAGAGGCATAAAGTTGAAAATAGGAAGAGGTCAATGCTTGGAACGTCCCTGATAAGAATAATATCTTTTAACCCTATGAAAGACCCTGCCTTGTGTTACCGAGGCTAGGTTGTTCAATGGAAAACAAACATGAGACATAACAAAATGAATATGTAAATTTGATTAAGTCTCCAAAAAGGCCTCACAGGCCACTAAGTCTAAGTGACAAATAGAAAAGGAAAACACCTAACTATTACAAGGGTAATATGGCCCTGCTTCTTCGTTCCTCGCTAGGTTCAGTGGCAGGGGTTCCACCTCAAATTCGAAGAGGGTCGCCAGGGTATCCCCAGGGGCCCCTGTGACTTCGATGAGCTTCTATACCTCTTCTCGGGCCTCTTCTTCATCGTTGCTGATGACATACCCCTCACTAACCGCCAGCAGATCAATGTCAAGGTAGTGGGAGCTCACCACCGCCAAGGCCTTCTTCATGCTAACATGAAGGGCATCTTTCAGCCTCTTACCCACCTAGGTGTAGAGGGCCTCTACGCGACCCTGAAGAGAGCTGCCTGGGCGAATGTCTCCTGCCTCGAGCGTGTCGTAGACTGGGGTCACAATGACTTGAAGTGCGGAGTGCTCGATAGCCTCTGTGTCCAGCATCTTGCATAGGGCCTCGGTGTTCGAGACCTCCTTGGCCACCTTCTCCTCCAA
Source organism: Sorghum bicolor (assembly GCF_000003195.3). Lineage (NCBI taxonomy): Eukaryota > Viridiplantae > Streptophyta > Magnoliopsida > Poales > Poaceae > Sorghum > Sorghum bicolor. Next base: position 19,656,420 of record NC_012872.2, read on the forward strand.
GGCTTCAACAAAATAAGGCATAGGGTTGAGGCCTCGCTCCGGCCAAACAAAATCAAAGTAAGTCCAAAAACATTACCTTTGATCTCCTTCTCTCGGGTTTCTGCTTGACCCTGCCACCAGGTGATGTGCTCACGAGCCTCGACAAGATCCTTGCCCACCTGGACAAGGGACTCATCCCGCTTGGCCAGCAGAGCCTCAACCTGCATCAGCTCCTTCTAGTACCGCCCTGAGATGGCGCTTTGTTCCTCAGACTCGTGGATGAGGGCGTCTGTTGATGGTAGATAAGTACTCTTTTTAACCGTCAACATAGCATGAGAAAGGAATTAAATAAGAATACTATCTAGCTACATGAGTTATCACTAACAGAATTCCATAAGTTTTGGTGATTGTCTATTTCTGTAGGGGTTTATCAGAATAAGAACAAAAGAAAATCCACATGTCAGATTTACATTGAGAGAATACGTGAAATGTCAACTCAGAAATACTCCAGAAGACTCAAGAAGACACGACCTGAAAGGTGGGGCCCACCTATCATAGGGTAGGGGTGGGTGGCCCACCTTGTCAGGGGTGGCTACCCAGAGGTCTCCACCAATCAGGGTGAACCTTGCGGATCCTGCCTCCACCGCCTTTGAGGAGTAACCTTAAGCGTACATTTAAGTCAGTTTGATCCAAAGGTTGTGGTGCTTCCTAGAGGCTATAGATACAAGCCTGACCCCGTGGAGGAGGAGTTCAATAATTCTCTGAGAAGATCAAGAGAAGAATTAGATAGAGAGGGGTCCCTCGAATGGATCTGTCTCTATAGGATTCTTAGCCACCATCTCAATTAGATATCTATAGTTCTTTAGCATAGCTACATAGGAATAGATCTAGAAGGAGTCAAGTTAATCTTGAGGTCTGGATCCATCTTTAGTTCTTGGTAAACTCTTATTCTTCTTTGTTATATTTATATTAGTTCTTGCTACTATGAATATGATTTTGATTATATCAAAATTGACTTTATTCTATTTGCTTATGTTCTCAATTATATTGTTATTAGTCTACTTTGATTATATGCTTAGCATAGTTAAATTAGAATTATGTTTATGCATACGATTGTATAGCACTTACTCATTAGGCCGATGGGTAAGTGGTAGATATTGTGTAGGCAAGGTGCCTAGACCGTATTTATCTACGATTACCCCTTATAGTCCAGAGCTTGAGGTAGATCGTGGGAGTGACAGTCCTATTGAGTCCTTTATATTCCTTCTCCTGATTATAACAATTGTAGAGCACCATTATTACAAGGAAGTGATTGGTATGTTCATGATCTTTCTTGCTAATATCACTATGCATAGATATAACCTTTTCTAGCAATGATGTTAAGTGTACTTGCGCTAATCATTGTATGCTTTGACAATATAGTTAGAATACTTAGGATTTATTCTTGTAGATTGTCCTAGTACCATGCTAGTGCTATAGACTTAGAGTCATCTAATTGAGATGATTATCATGTTTATCATATGGCTATGAATTCTTATTTATCATCTGTCACTTATTATTTATATTCATATATTTATCTTATGTGACACTTACCCTGCATGAGAGATAGATAAAGACATGGTTAAGGTCTCCATGATTACATGTAGTGCTCATTGCTCATTATCCATTGCAAGTTCATTCCTAGTGGTAAAAATATAAATAATGATACCTGGAATACTCCTAGTTAAAATGCTACATTGGTATTATCTATGCGCTTGCAGATCCTTTATTTATTTATTTATTTATTCCTAGAAAAGCATATAGATTTAATATCAGCACTTCTATATCATGTTAGGGATGACAACCTAGCTTAAGTGATGTAAAGTAATTTTGACGCCATTCCTAGGGATAGGTTTAAGAGTCTATTTTTAGTAGTTGCGTTAAGAAGTGTCAACAAGCATTTTTGGTGTCGTTGCTAGGGAAGGTGAAAGCATCAAAGGATAATGAGCATCATTGCATCCACTCATGGATTGAGCACCATCCACCCTTCTCCCTCATGTAGCTCTACCCTTGTCTTTTTGTCTATTTTTATCATATGCAGGGTAATGTATAAACATGTTTGATCTCCCAGATAACTTCATTGATAATCTAGAGACATTGATCAGGAAGACGAAGGCTAAGTTAAGAAGGAATCAATCAACATCATCAACATCTCAGCTTGCCAATCCTCCTAAGATAGAAGATCAACCTACTCAAAGTTTGACACCAGAGATTGACGTCATGGCCGACAAGTCACTTCATGAGTTCTCAGCTCCCATTGCGACCAACATCCATACTGGACCATCTCTGGACATTAATGGGTCATTCGAGCTCAAGCCGGCAATAATCAACATGGTGGAAGCAAGCCAGTTCTATGGGAAGGCCCATGAAGATGCTAGTGCTCATCTCCAACACTTCCTAAAGATCTGCAGCACTTTCACTATCAAGGATGTCCCTAGAGATGCTATATTACTTCGCCTTTTCCTATTCTCACTTTTGGGGAAAGCGAAGCAATGGTTCTATGCCAACAAAGAGAAGAATACTATGTGGGCACTATGTTCCACCAATTTCCTAGCGAAGTTCTTTCCCACAGGCAAGACCAATGCTCTGCGTGGGTGTTGACGGTAGATAACTCCTAATTTTAACCATCAACTTAATATGAAAAAGGACTATTTGCAAGCACTCAGTAGATTTAGGGTTATTAGTAACAGAATTCTATGAGTTTTGGTGATTGTCTATTTCTGCAGGGGGTTAATGGAATAATAACAAAAGAAGGTCCACATGTCACATTAACATAGAGAGAAGACCAGAATGTCAACTCAGGAAGACTCTAAAAGACTCTAGGACCACCACCTAAAAGGTGGGACCCATCTATTAGAGGGCAGGGGCAGGCGCCCCACCCTCATAGGGGCGGCCACCCGGGGGCAGAGACCAAACACGTTCATTCTCACGGATCCTGCCACCACCGACTTTAAGGATTAATCTTAAGTAAATGTTTAAGTCAGTTTGATGCAAGGGCTGTGGTGATTCCTAGGGGGCTATAAATAAAGATCCTACCCCCCTGAGATATAAATCTGAAACCCTAATTCATATTTTCTAGAGAGAGTTAGACAGAGAGGGGTCCCTTGAATGGATCTGTCTCTTTAGGGTGATAGCAACAAGAAAGATTGAGAGAGTATAGGGTGAAGATAGGAGTTGAGGAAGCTCGGCCTGTCGATGCCTTCTTCTTCGTATCTTCGGGATTAAGTCTCCTAACCCGAGGCTTGGTTCTAGAATCATTCAGCAATTCAACTTCTGATACTAGTAAGTTATTGTTCTTGTTGTTCTTTGATTTACGAGTTTACTTTATTCACTTCGTGTAGGGAATAGAGTAATTATTTGTAGCGTAACCGTGGTGCTTGGGCTAGGAATACTCGTAGATATCCCTATTTGGCCAGATTTATGGTAGCCTTTTGGAGGAAGTGACAATCCTCTTGGATCTCAGTAATCCACGTCCCATCAGGATGTAAGGTAGGGTATATGGTACTAGGGTTAAGCACTCTCTGGGGTGTCTCTTTTCTCTAGTTACTCCCCTTAGAACAATATCTACACACTTACCATAGGTTAGAAGAAGACTGAAGAAAGAGTTCTCTCTATATCACTTAATTCTCACTATCTTGTCTTACAACCCATGGGTAGTAGGTAGGATAAAAGGTTAGTCTTTTGCACGCTTTCTTCTAGTGGTAAAAAAATAAATATGATACTCTGAACTTATCTCCCGGGTAGAATGCTCAGCGATATCCATGCGCTTGCGGATTATTTCTCTTTGATTCTTTCATGTGTGTAACTAATATCAATAAGCATTTCTAGTGCCGTTGCTGGGGAAAAAGACGGTCTGCTTAGATAACCTTATCTTACTCTACCTTGTATCACACTTTTATCTTTTTTGTTATCTCACCTTTTATTTTATGGATACCTTAAATTCCATTCCTATCCTTCAGTTCTCTGCACCCACGGAGACCAGCCTAGTGCCACATGAGTCATCACAACCTATCCAAACATGTAGCTATAGGCTGAGTCCGTGGTTGATTGCGCTGGTCCAAAGCCTATCCTTTTTAGGAGAAGGAGATGAAAAATCCTTACCTACACATTAGAGACTTTGAGCAAACATGTGACTGTCTTCGCATAGAAGGCATATCTGATGAAACTCTCTGTTGGAATCTATTTCCTTTTCCATTAAAGGAAAAAGCTAGAAAATGGTATAATAGAGCCGTAGGTAAGCAACAATTATTGACCTTAGAGTCAAGTTTCTTACTGAGACCCAACAATTAGGGATCTTTGCGTTCCAACTTTTGTCTAGATTTCTATCCCATCTCCTAAATCATCGACCTTAGAGCCAAGGTGCTTACTATAAAGCAAGAATCTAAAGAAATCTTAGCTTCAGCCTAGAATCGATTTACTATATTTTTAGCATCCAGCCCGGACCTTAGTCTACCAGATCCTATTCTTTTACAAAATTTTTATAAAGGTCTGAGTAGAGAAAGTAGAAAGTTGCTCGACACTACATCCAGAGGATCTTTCTTGCATGTCTCTTCTGAGAAAGCAAGATTAATCCTAGATCAAATCCTATCCACTAAATTAGATTACCTCCTAGAAGTAGAGCCTCAACCCTGGTTAACTGAAACCAACCCTTCGCCACACACACCATCTACCTCAGCTAATACATGTCTAGAGCAAGGAAAAGAAGAAATTATGTTTCCAGATTTTATGCGAGACATAGAACCTAATCTTTTTACCAAATTTTGAAACATCTTGAATTATCACTCTATGAAGAGGCCACAGAGAAACTCTAGAGAGTCTTTTGATCCCCCTGAGGATATTCCCCCTAGAAGAACCTCAGGAGAATTAGTATTGGTTATAAGTAATGAATGGTTAGAAGAATCAGAGCTTTCCACTAATATAATCCACTTAGATACATCTTCTATTCCAATTCATTGCATAATCAATATAGATCAAATAAAAGCTCTCTATAATCCAGTTGTTGGGAAAAACATCATGTCCATGTCTCTTGCAGAACATTTAATACAAGACATGACATTAATCTTAACAATAAAATTCATGAGAAGTCTCTCAAGACATATTATCCCTAGTTTAGGAATCCTACACATCCTACCCATCCAGGTAGAAGGAACCCTAGTGCATTTAAGCTTTTATATATTTGACATATGGGACTTCGACCTGTTGATAGGACAACCTTTTAGGCGACTTCTCTATGAAGGGCAATCTGGGAAGCTTAAAATTCGCTTAGGCAAGAAACTTCAATTCCCATTGTCCATCTCACATTCTTTAAACTCTAGGACCGAACCTTATCCACAAGAAAACCCACTGGAGGAATTTAGAGCTGCATCCTTAGACTTTTTAGCCAAACCAAGATTAGAAGATGAAGCTAGATTCTTCATTGAAGAAGAAGCTGACCCTTCTAAGGGAAGAACCTTTAGATGAGTTTGCAGTACCACCTAAACCTCCTATTGAGCTTAAACCTTTACCAATCGGTCTTAGATACGCTTTTCTAGGTGATGATCTAGAGTCTCCTGTCATTATAAGTGATAAACTCACTTAGGAGCAGATTCTTCATCCAATGGCAGTCCTAGAAAAACATCACTCAACTTTTGCCTACTCACTCCAAGACCTCAAGGGAATTAGTCCCGCTCATTGCACCCATTGCATTCCTACATATCCTAATATACCACCATCTAGAGAACCCTAACGTAGACTCAATAATGCGATGAGAGAGGCTATAAAGAAGGAAGTTTTAAAACTATTGCACGTAGGCATCATTTATGTTGTGCCGCATAGTGAGTGGGTAAGCCCTATTCAAGTTGTACCTAAAAAGGAAGGTATGACTGTTGTCCAAAATGAGAGAAATGAGGTAATCCCTCAACGCACCGTCACAGGGTGGCAGATGTGCATAGACTATAGAAAGCTTAATAAGGCAACTAAGAAAGTTCACTTTCCATTGCCTTTCATTGATGATATGCTAGAGCGGTTAGCCAACCATTCCTTCTTTTGTTTCTTAGATGGATATTTAGGGTATCACCAAATCCCTATTCATCCTGATGACCAAAGCAAAACCACCTTTACATGTCCCTATGGAACCTATGCCTATCGTAGAATGTCTTTTGGGTTATGTAATGCACCTGCTTCTTTTCAAAGATGTATGATGTCTATATTCTCTGATATGATTGAAAAGATTATGGAAGTTTTCATGGATGATTTTTCTATTTATGGAAAAACTTTTGATGATTGTCTAGAAAACTTAGATAAGGTTTTGCAAAGGTGTGAAGAAAAGCACTTAGTCCTTAATTGGGAAAAATGTCATTTTATGGTTAGAGAAGGAATAGTGCTAGGACATTTAGTGTCTGAAAGAGGCATTGAGGTAGATAAAGCTAAAATAGAAGTAATTGAAAGTTTATCTCCGCTTGTTAATGTGAAAGGAATTAGGAGTTTTCTTGGCCATGCTAGTTTTTATCGTAGGTCTATTAAAGATTTTTCATTTATTGCTAGACCTCTTACTCGTTTATTGGCTAAGGATGTTCCTTTTGAATTTGATGATGCATGTTTATAAGCTTTTGAAATTCTTAAGAAAGCACTCATCTCATCACCAATCATTCAACCTCCTGATTGGTCTTTACCTTTTGAAATTATGTGTGATGCTAATGATTATGTTGTGGGGGTAGTATTAGGACAAACTAAAGATAAAAAGCATCATGCAATAGCTTATGCTAGCAAAACACTAATAGGACCTCATCTTAATTATGCTACTGTTGACGGCCCTTAAGTATCAAATTTAATCATCAAATAAATAAAGAAACGGATCCAAATGCAGCCAACACCCAAACTTAGAGTTTTATCTGACAGAATTCCACAAGTTTTGGTGTTTGTCTATTTCTGCAGGGGTTATCAGGAAATATGGAGGAAAGGCCCACACGTCGGGTTTACATAGAGATATTAACGTGCCGCGGAATTTTCTATCATCTAGAAGACTCCAGAAACCACGAGAACAAACGGGAAGCTGAGCGGGCTCGGGTGCAGGGCGCCCGCCCAGCTACAGGAACCAATCCGGTTCTACTTCGCGGATCATGCTCCACCGACCTAAAGGATCAAGAAAAACTGTGCGTGGGCCGTCGGTTTGATCCGACGGCCCACCTTCACTTGAGGGGACTATATAAGCAGGCCCCCTGGCCCCTGGAGGAGACAACCACTTGATCCCTATTCATTATTCATAGACAGAGTAAAAGCTAGGGTTCGAAGATGAGAGCTCTCCTCTCTTCTCTAAACTAGAGTAGATCTAGATAGTAGCGAGATGGAGAGCGAGGGTGGATTGGAGGAGAGGCTGGCCTGTCGGTTCTTCCTCTGGTTGTACTTCGTCATGATCAAGCTCTAATCAAGCTTGCTCATGGGATGACTCCGGTAATTTACTTCTATTTCATTATGCAATTACTATCCATGTATGTTCTGGTTCACAACTCTTTTGAGTACTTTAATCTATAGGACGCTATAGGTGAGAGTTGTAGTATAGGTGTAAGCGTGGTGCTTAGACCTAGATTACTTGTGGATATCCCCTGTTAGCCGGATCGTGTGGTAGGCCGCGTAGGTGACAGTTATGTTGGTCCCCTGTAGTCCACCTCCCGTTAGCAGGACTGGTAGGGTTTACCGGCCTATGGATAAGCATCCTTTGTGGTGTATTCTTGTCACGTGGTTCGTCCCAGACATAGACATATCCCTTTGAGGTAGAGAAACCATAGTTATCCTCTCTATTCTCCTACCATCGCCCATATACTAGATTGCTCTACTCTCTATTCCCATATTATCACCCATTGTTATCTTACCTTTAATATTATTCTTATTTAATTCTACCATCTTTCCTATTTACACCTATCTATCTATCTAGGTTAAGTTAGAGCGTAGATCAGTTCTCCCGTTTCCCTGTGGATACAATAAAACCTTTAACTGGGTAAAAGCTACAACGGTATCCGTGCGCTTGTGGATTTATCTGTGTGCGTATAAATTCCATAGTACACTCTAGTGCCATGCTGGGGATGACAACCTAGTATTCACGTGGTGTTAGCAAGTGTCAATAGCTACTACTGAAAAAGAGCTCCTAGCTGTTGTTTTTTCTATTTATAAGTTTAGATCTTACTTAGTGGGAGCTAAAGTAATTATTTATTTTGATCATGCTACTTTAAATTACTTGCTCACTAAGAAAGATGTTAAACCCTATTTGATAAGATGGATTTTATTACTCCAAGAATTTGACTTAGAAATAAAAGAAAAAAAGGTAGTAGGAAATTCAGTTGCTGATCATTTGTCTAGAATGCAATTTGAGAATCCACAAGAACTACCCTTTGACGACTCACTCTAGGACGACATGCTCTATAGAATCAACAGATCTGACCCCTGGTATGTAGATATTGTTAATTTTATGGTTGCAGGTTATGTACCACCAGGAGGCAACAAAAGGAAACTTATCTAGGAGAGCCGCTCTCACATATGGGATGAATCATACCTCTTCTGAATATGCTCTGATGGCTTACTCAGAACGTGTGTGCCAGCTGAAGAAAGAATCAAAATCATTGAAAGATGTCATTCATTACCATATGGAGGTCATTATGGGGCGTTCCGAACACACGCCAAGATATGAAAGTGTGGATTCTTCTGGCCAACAATGTATAAAGACACATGAGAATTTATTCGGAGATGTGGCCCGTGTCAAAGACATGGTAATATCAATTCAAGGGATGCCATGCCACTCATCTGTAATCTCCAGATATAGCTCTTTGATGTCTGGGGGATTGATTACATGGGGCCATTTTTGCCATCCAAGAAGTATGAGTATATCCTGGTGGCAGTGGATTATGTCTCCAAATGGGTTGAAGCCATGCCATGCACGAATGCTGACAGTATGCATTCAAAGAAGACTTTTGAAGAAAACATATTTCCTAGATTTGGAGTTCTAAGGATAGTAATAAGTGACAGAGGTTCTCACTTCATCGACAAGTGCTTTGAGCAATACTTGTCGAAGCATGGGATATGTTGCTACTCCTTACCATCCTCATACAAGTGGTCAGGTAGAGACATCAAACAAGCAAATTAAGAATATTCTATAGAAGACAGTAAATGAGATGGGGACAGCTTGGAAGGACAAGCTTCATGATGAACTCTGGGCATACCGGACAACATACAAGACACCTATTGGGATGTCACCCTATCAACTTGTCTATGGAAAAACATGTCACTTACTAGTAGAGCTAGAATTCAAAGCTCACTGGGCTATCAAAAGATGGAACATGGACTTGGAAGTAGCTAGAGACAAGAGGAAGATGCAACTCTCTGATCTAGAAGAGTGGAGAGAAAAAGCATATCACAATGCCAAGATTTATAAAGAGAGAGTAAAAAGATGGCATGACAAAAGGATCAAGAAGGAGTTCACCCTAGGCGATAAGGTATTACTTTTTAATTCTAGGGTGAAGCTCTTTGGGTATGGAAAACTTTGAAGCAAATGGGAAGGACCGTTCGAGGTAGTGAGCTCATCGTCGCATGGAGCCATCATGCTTCGCAACAACGAAGGTACGTTATTCAAGATAAATGGTCAACTCCTTAAATTATTTTTAGAGCCCAACAATGAATTAGAGGAAGTAGACATAATTACTTTCTTTCTCAATTAAAATATTTAGGCCCAACCTTTTTTTGAATTACCAGAGAAAATCAACTTTTTCTAAATAAGAATATAATTAATAAAGTATACGAAAAAGTCGAGGCAGAGAAGGCTCGAGGGTCCAACGGCCGCCCAAAACCCTAGGGGCGCCCGCCCCTCCCCCAACGCCATTCGCCACTGCCTTGCTCCATTTACATCTTGAGATCTTCCTTATTCATAAAAAGTGAATCTTTCAATTTTCTTCCCATCCTTCATCATTTCACTTCCAAAAATACTTTTCCAGACCCCTATATAAGAAACCCATGCCCCTGGTCTCATCTCATCTCATCATAGCTCTTCTCCATTCTTGCTTAGGAGCTAGCAACACATTTTTACTCAGCAATGGCTAAAAAGAATTTAGAGAGGAGAATGATCCCCTTTGGGATTGATCTAAACACTATCCCTAGGGAGGAGCCTGAAAGCAAGGCTATCGTTCCCATAGAGGAGCCTGTCCCGCTAGCCATCATAGCACCGCAACCATGCTGCTATGGACAATCTTATTTTGCTCAGCCCATTCGCACCAAGCCTCTCCTCTTGAAAGGAGCTCCATCAAAGGGCCCCATCATTGCTCTACCGGCAGGGACCAACCTCCTACCACCTAAGCGCAATGAGAAGCTATTGGGAGTGAAGACCAATAAGAAGGGCGAGGTCATCTGCGCCACATACACCACTAGTGAACATACCTACTTTAAGGTGGTTCACGCTCATCCATCGAAGGTCAAGTTCATCCCCCCAAAGGAAGCTCCGAAGTCCGCCATGGCCGCAGCTGGGACTACGCAGAAGCGCCGCAAGAAAATGGCCGACTTGGAGAAGGAGCTAGCTGAGCAGCACACCATTATAGCCTCTCTAGAAGCCTGACAACGTGTCCAAAATAGAAGCATCACTTATGGCAATAATAGAATGGTGAGGCTAGAGCATGATTCCACTGCACTTAAGGAGAGGGTGGAGGCTTTAGAGAACTCTAAGAAGTAGGATCCAATTATCTTAGCATCCGATAGTGCGAGTGTTTAGTTTCATTCTCAGTGTGTTTATTTTTCAAAGTTTGCTGCTGTAATAATAAGCCATGTGTGAAGATGAATTAAATATTATTATATATCTTGTCTCTCTATTGTCTCTCTTTTGTCGCCACCATGTTGTGAATGAAGGATAATAGGAAACTAGTGTGGGGAGAGACACTCGACGATCGAAACGAATGAGTTCCCATGAAAAGTTAACAAAAATGGAGAAGACGTGACACGAAGACCACGCTCAATGAAGTTGACCCCAAAGGGCCACTAGCCAAGGCTGGCCGCCCCTAACTTGCTTGGGCACCCGCCCAGGGGGAGAAACCCCTTGGTCTCCGCTTCGAACCACGGGCAGGTATGATTTCTCTAAGTTATAAATTGTTATTATTGCTACTGTTTCGATTCAGAATAAAATATCTTTAGTTAAATCACCCTATGAAGAAATAATTAAAAGATGTTTTATTCATGACCACAAGATAGACTTATACCATCATAATTCCTAGAAATTCCTATTGTTGTTGGGAACTTTAATATAGGGACCCCATATTACTTAATTTGTTGTGGAAAGAGAGATAGTATGAATATGAGAACTTGATTTCTGATGTCTAGTCATTTGTAGAATTATACTTTTCAAATCTTAAAATGATTAGCTATACTTCTCCTCTGTACCAAGAATTGATGTCCTACTAGAGCCATGCATGATAGATATAAACTAGCTCATAGGCTACTTGCTTTGTATTGAGTTTTGTTAAACCTTATTGACCTATGTTGAGAGGATTATCATGCTCCTAAGATCAAGATCACATACACCCACATATATCTGCCATTCCTACACTGGGAATGCGCACAAATATGCTTTTTCATCCACTAAAAATGTTTTACTCCTACACTGGGAGAAAACACAAAAAGAGTCTTAGTAGGAATAATTGCTCTAAGTTCTTTAAAAAGTCTTTCTCAATATTTTCTGGTTACAGAAGGAGGTATGAGGCTATGCAAAATAAAAGTATTGAAAAAAGAGAGAAAAAAAGAGAAAAAGGACAAGTGTCCTAGAAAGAAAGAAGAATAAAAGATAGCCTATACCATCCTGTGCAACGACCATCAGTGCTATTAGAGAAAGAAGACATTTTCCAAAAGAGCAATGTAGAATTAGGATTAGCCACTATATATTCCACACACATGCACTTCTTGATCTAAGAGTATGCTATTCCCCTCCATGGATCTGAGTTTTGACTAAGCAAGATATGCAAGGTAGGTATGCTATTTCTTTGAATTACCTTTAACTCCATATAAGCCTATATAGAGTAGGATGTATCTATTTACTTTGGTGAGTTCCACAATACCACATATAATGAGTGATTCGAGTGTGCTACATGATGGAGAAGGGTAAGCTAAGTTTTTATTTGCAAAAATATTATAAAACTCCAAGTGACAGGGCTAAAGGAAAAGAGAACTCTATTTTGTACTCCTCCATCCTCAACCTCTCAAAGTTTTATGGTAGACACTTTGAATCCCGTAGTACAGGTATGACTTGGAATAAATCTGGTAATGTCTTGGTTTGAGGTTATGATTAAAATAGTCTATCTATCCTTTTTCCTCGAGGACGAGTAAAAGATAAGTGCGGAGAGTTTGTTGATGGTAGATAACTCCTAATTTTAACCGTCAACATAATATGAAAAAGGACCTATTTGCAAGCACTCAATAGATATAGGGTTAATTCCACGAGTTTTGGTGATTGTCTATTTCTACAGGAGGTTACCAAAATAATAACAAAAGGCTCCACATGCAGATTTACATAGAGAGAAGACCGAAACGTCAACTCAGGAAGACTCTAGAAGACTCCGGGAGCCACCACCTGAAAGGTGGGACCCATCTGTCAGAGGGCACGAGCGAGCGTCCCACCCTAACAGGGGCGGCCACCCGGGGGCAGAGACCAATCACGTTCGTTCTCGTGGATCCTGCCTCCACCGACTTTGAGGATTAATCTTAAGTGCACGTTTAAGTCGGCTTGATCCAAGGGCTGGTGATTCCTAGGGGCTATAAATAAAGACTCTACCCCCCTGAGATGTAACTCTGAAACCCTAATTCATATTTTCCAGAGAGAGTTAGACAGAGAGGGGTCCCTCGAATGGATCTGTCTCTTTAGGGTGATAGCAGTAAGAGAGACTGAGAGAGTATAGGGTGAATATAGGAGTTGAGGAAGCCCGGCCTATTGGTGCCTTCTTTTTCGTATCTTCGGGATTAAGTCTCCGAACGTGAGGCTTGGTTCTCGAATCATTCGGCAATTGAACTTCTGATACTAGTAAGTTATTGTTCTTTAGTTTACGAGTTTACTTTATTCACTTTGCATAGGGAATAGAGTAATTGTTCGTAGCGTAAGGCTGGTGCTTGGGTTAGGAATACTCGTACATATTTGGCCGAATTTGTGGTAGCCTTTTGGAGGAAGTGACAATCCTCTTAGGTCTCAGTAATCCACGTCCTGTCAAGAGGTAAGGTAGGGTATATAGTACTAGGGAGCAACTCCAGCAGTAGCCCCCAAAACTAGGCCTCTACTTTTAATTTAGGTGCTCCCCCTACTTCTTGGGGCTCAACTTTTTTGCTTCAACTCCAACAGTAGCACCCAAAGTTGGGCCCCCAAACCTATTCCAGAGAGAATTACAGAAGGGACCCACTCGTCATTGTATTTTTCTTCTTCCTCTTTCTTCTTCTTTTGGATAGGGACACAATTAGAGCATCGAGCCGGTTACCGTAGGGTGTCATGCACATGCAAGGAAAGAAAGAGAGGGAGCATGCGCTGGGGCTAGGACACGCGATGGAGGATGGGGGCTGTCCTGTTGGACCAAGAGGAATGGGGTTTGGGGGAGAAATATGGATGCCCAGCCAAATATGGGGTCTAGAGTAGGGACCCTGCTGGAGTAATGTTTTTAGCCTGGGCACCCATATTTAGCTATTGGGGCTTGAGTAGGGGCCTTGCTGAAGTTGCTCTTAAACACTCTCTAGGGAGTCTCTTTTATCTAGTTACTCCCCTTAGAATGATATCTACACACTTACCATAGGTTAGAAGAAGACTGAAAAAAGAGTTCTCTCTATATCGCTTAATTCTCTCTATCTTGTCTTGTAAGAATTGGGTAGGTGAGCTCTTGAGGTAGCACCCTGCTTGCTTGTTTAGGATCTTTTATAAGGTGCTAGAAAACTTAGATAAAGATATAGGGGGTGTTTGGGACTGCTCTGCTCCACGTTTTTCAGCTTCACTTCACGTTTTTTAGCCAAATAGTTTCAGCTCCACGAACTCAATTCGAGGAAAAAGGGTGGATTTGTGAAAACACTTAAAGAGGTACTTCACAAACTCCAATTTTTTATGGAGCTGCTCTACGGTGGAGTTTGTGGAGCAGAGTTTGTGAAGCAGTCCTAAACACCTCATAGTCTTGGCTAGACTGATAATTTTAATTTCATTTCCGTATTTATTTTGATTAGCTGATACGATAAATTTTAGATAAAACTATTTATTCTTTTTAGTCTGCCATCTCGATCCTTCAATGAACAGAAATGACTGTGATGACGCTTCGTGGGAGCTCGGAGACGGTAGATTGGGCACTGGTACATTTGCGACTTGGGCGCCGGGAACGACGTCGGAGGGGCGTTGCCGGTGCGGGTGCCGTTGGTCGCGCGCCATGACTGGTGGCAAGTTTGGCTTGGTGGCAGGATAGACGCGGTTAGCCATTTAATAGTAGAGCCACACACGTGATGAGAACTGAGACACGGTTAGAGATGGCAACGGGTACAAACCGCTGGGTTTTGCCATCCCAAACTCATGCCCACGAAAATAAAATCTGCCCGTTAAAAAACCCATGACCCATCGCTGGTTTAGTTTTATGCCCAAACCCATGCCCATTCGGGTCACGGGGTACCCACGGGTCGCCCATGATATCAATAAAATTTAAACTTATTTCATAGATATTTATTAGAACCTTTTTTGTCTTTCTAATCTAAGAAGAAAAAATATTATAGATTTTAACTACTTGCCTAGGTATTAGTAAATAGTATATAGATTCCACCACTCTCTCCTCTAGTTGGCGATATGAAACTAAAATCATCATATTGTGAGTAATAACTAAAAACAAACACATGTAAGCTCGTTTTTTTTGTTAAGACCCAGATAGACAACACCACCTCAAGCAAATATGTCATGTATGGATACTTGTGTTTTATTCTTTTCTCTACCTTTTCTAATACTAACTTAAAATTGTTTCCATACCTTATTATCTAAAATTTATTTATACAAAGTGCGTGTGATATATAGATTAGGTGGGTAGATATAAACTACTTTGCTATCATGGACCGGGTTTACAAAACCTATGGGTTTACGGGTTTGGATACTACATTTCCAAACCCATGCCTATAAACCCGCTGGGTCTAGCTTTTTATCCATTAATAAACCCATGAGTAGAGAAATTGATCCAAACCCATGCCTAAAAACCTATCAGGTTTCCGGGTACCGTTGCCATCTTTAGACACGGTGGTGGGCTTGGGCGGCTGTCGCAGCTGGTGCTGTGGTGGGCTGGGAGATGACGTGACGACGTGCGGGAAGGAGATGCACGCGACGGGATGGAGATGTGCCCGACTTTGCACATTTTTATACACTGTATGCGATCAATTTGCCAATTTATAAAAGATGGAGAAGGAATATGAGGAATTTTTCTCTAATTTTTTCCCCAAATACATGGACGGGGAAGAGATACATGACACTCGGGCCCTGTTTGTTCTACCAACTAAATTTTAGCTAGCTAAACTTTAGTCACTTTAGTAGCTAAAGTTTCAAACACATTGACTAAAAGAGGCTAAAATAGTTTGGTTCTATTAAGAGTAGCTAAAATAATTTTAGGTAGCTAAAATTTAGTTGGTGGACGAAACAGCGCCTCGGAGAGATGCTCTTACCACCGGCACTGATTGCGATTATGGGAATTCCCGATTATGGAACGTGTTAGGTGCAGCTCCAAATAAACTGCAGCGCCCGTTCAGCTCATTCGTCTCCCGGATTCCAACGCGTGTCCGTCCTTTACCCTCCCGAGAGGCGAAAGCAGAGTCCCCTTACCGCCGCCGGCCGCTGCCATGGACGTTGGCGCGAAGGAGGAGAGGGATCAGGCGTGGTGGGGCCAGCGTGCATGGTCCCTCCTCTCCGCTGTCCGCGCACGGGCGCCGCTAGTGCAGTGCATCACCAACCTCGTGTCCATGGACATCGCCGCCAACGTGCTGCTCGCCTCGGGCGCCTCGCCGGCCATGGTCCACTCGCTCCGCGAGGTGCCCGACTTCACCCCGCGCTGCGCCGCCGTGTACATCAACGTAGGTACGCTATCCGAGGACTGGCTCCCTTCCATGCGCGCCGCCGCCTGCGCCGGCCGCCCGTGGGTGCTCGACCCCGTCGCCGCCGCCGCCTCCGGGTTCCGGATGGAAGCCTGCCTCGAGCTCCTCTCGCTCTGCCCAGCAGTCGTCAGGGGGAACGCCTCTGAGATTCTCGCGCTCGCCTCCCGCTCAGCCGCCGCCTCCTCTTCCAATTTCAAGGTACTTTACCCTCTCCCCGGTGTTCTTCTGTTCTTCAGTAATTCCGATTCGATCAAGGATAAGAGAAAGACTAACGAGATTATATGGATTTATTGTGGATCGCACTGCCTAGGTGAACTATGAAAAACAGTGATTTAATTGAATTGAGGTCAATAAAATGGAAATCTCGCGTCCTCACAAGCCGCAACTTTTAAAGTTCAAACCTGTATACACCTTTGCTACTGCATTTTTCTACTGACTGATATGATTCACTTGCTCCTAACTCAAATCCAAGCAAGTAATAAAAATCCTAACTGAACTAGATGGAGGAACTGTTTAATTGGTTTATAATTGACACAGCCTAGGAGTATTAGGACTAAAATACCCATTAGTTAACTGAAAAAAACGGAAAACAAGAAATTATACTCTAATGTTGTCACCATGTTCTGAAAATTTAAAATGTAAATCACTGCATAAACCTTTTCTCCTCTGCAGCTCTGCTACATTTCTATTGTGTGATTATTTCCATTTCCCTTTACTCTTCACAGTTCTCCATGGCCCATGACAAGCATGTGTACTTGTTAGTCTCCTGAGTGTTATGGCTAGTTTCAGTATGATTTTATCTTGATTCATGCCAGATTATACCTTGTTAGGACTCCAGGAATATCTAGGCCCCTTCTCTCTGTACTGTGCAGATTAGAAACACAAGTACACCAGTAATAGTATGTATTCCATTCCCATCTTGTTGCCACTGGAATCAACTTCTGATCAAATTGCAGGGTGTGGACAGTTCACATGGCTCTGTGGATGCTATTGAAGCTGCAAAAGCATTGGCATTGTCCAGCAGCACTGTAGTTGTGGTATCCGGAGCTGTTGATTTCATCACTGATGGGAAGCAGGTTGTCAGCGTGAGCAACGGTGTGCCGATGATGCAGAAGATCACCGCAACAGGGTGCGCTGTGACTGCTCTTATTGCTGCATTTGTCTCCATGGAACCTTCGGATGCCATAGTTGCAGCAGCATGCGCTCTTTCCATCTTTGGTCTGGCGGGAGAGATTGGGATGGAGTCAGCCAAGGGGCCTGCCTCTCTTAGGATGCACCTCATCGACGCTCTCTACTACCTTGATGAAGAAATGGTCACCTCTCGAGTTAGGATTTCCTTGCGACCATGATCCTGTGTGATGGCTATGTTTTTCAGGTAAATACGGAGTTTGGAATAATGTAAAGGCTGAGTTCACTTTCTGAAATGTCTTGATAACCATGATACGAGGCAGATCAGTGATTGCCCAACCATGAAAATCGACTGTACGAAATACCTAGGATTGATGCCCAAATTTTGTGCCTGAATTGTCAGCTGCACAGACTTAGTAGAATACAGAAAAATGAGGAACTTGTTCTTGATCAGTTTAGAGTGAAGATATGGAGGCACGATGGAGTAATACACATCATTGGATGTGTGTTTTACATGGTGATGTAGTGATAAAGAGAGCTACTGTCAAGAAGACACATGTGATGCATGTGACTCCAAATGTTGAGATGGCCGAGTTGGTCTAAGGCGCCAGATTAAGGTTCTGGTCCGAAAGGGCGTGGGTTCAAATCCCACTCTCAACATATTTTTTTAATTTTCTATTTGTTTTTAAATTTTTTCCCTGGCCTCCTATCTTCCTCTACCATATTATCTAAACATATTTATTTTTTAGTTTTTTCCCCTGGCCTCCTATCTTCCTCTACCATATTCTTTAAACATATTTGTTTCCAAACTTTTTTTTCACTAACCTCTTATCTTCCTCTACCATATTCTTTAAAATTTGCCTCATATCTTCCTCTACCATATTCTTTAAAATTTATTTTTGCTGGCTCCCATCTTCCTTCACCATATTCTTTAAATTTACATTTTTTTTGTTATTTTCTTCATGTATTTATCATCCAAGCCTTTTCGTTTTGCAATCTGTCATGATATCCGTTACTGTGATGCATGTAGATGCAGATTTCCTTATGCATTTTGCCATGATATCAATTCTGGTTTCGGCCCTTGAGTTCAAACATATATTTCCTTCGTCCTAAGAATATAATTATCACTTTTCAATAGATCAAATAGTTGTAAGTTGATTAATAAATCTATTAAAATACTGACATTTATGATAATGAATATTATGTTAGATTAATCATAAAGTATATATTCTATATATTCTTATAGTATATCTATTTGGAGTGGTAAATGTTAGTAATATTTTTTACAAACTTAGTCAATTAAAATATGAAATTGTATTCTTTTCGAAATGGAGGTAGTATTATCTACCTATACAGTGTATCTTTAAACTTTATTGCTGCTACCCTCCCATTTTCTTGTACCATATTCTTTAAATTTACATTTTTGTTGTTTCTTTGTGTATTCATCGTTGTGGCCTTTCAATTTCGTTAGATTTTCTTATGCAAGTTGCCATGATATCCGTTTACCATGACGCATGCATATGTGGATCTTTATGCAATTTGCCATGATATCAATTCTAAACATGAAATAATCTAACATATACCCCCTTCATCTTTCTAGGAATATACAACTCTTTTTAATAATTTTAAAATTGATTAAATTAATAAAAATACTAACATTTATGATATCAAATAAGTATTATTATATTAGATTAATCATACAACATTTATTATATATATGTTTATATCATATTTATTTGTAGTAGTAAAATTAATATTTTGTACAAATGTAGTCAGTCAAAACATAGAATTGCATTCATTTTGAATGGAAGTACTACTCCGTCCGTCCCTAAATACTGCTATTTCTAGGAGAAAATTTTGTCCACAAATACTGCTATTTCTACTAGCATACTCAGTCCACCAGCCCATTTAATTCTCCTCGGAACTTTCATGATCCACGAGCCCATTTAATTTCTTTTAGGGAATAGTACTTTGGCGCATGATAATTGGTTGAGTCTGTTTAGTTGGTATTAAATGTAGCTCGTTGGAACTATAGAACCATGGTTTAACGTGCATGATTAAATGGTGGAAGCCAAATTAATTAAGGGTAGAATAGTCTTTTGTTTGCCACACTAATCTGTCTGAAATCTGCTAGAAATAGCAGTATTTAGGAACGGAGGGAGTACTTTTTATCGAGAACATGACAAGAATAATGGATGGAAATTGATTTTCGATCACTCTCAGTAGCGATAGATTGAGAATCAAATGACTTCTGATAAAGGGAAAGGAACAAAAACATCGCAATATACCTCGTCACGACTTCACCAGATCATGTTATTTGAGTATAGGACAACCTGTTAGCTATACTTGTTAATTACTAGTACAGTACTGTATGTAGTAATTCTGATGGCTAGATAGAAATTAATTACTGAAAGTAAGTGTGTCCATTACCTGTCTCCAATCCAATATAATTGGCATCCGATGCAAGCAAGCATAGTCTGTCTATCTTTAATTCCCAGCGACAGCTATTAGTAGCTTAATTACACTATATGGTTTTCTCTTCTAGATCTGCCTGCCCCTCTTCTCTATACTAGTAGCTAGCTAGTAGTAGGATGAGCTCTTATGGATGGTGAGGATGTTGAGCATGAGGAGGACGAGGTTGGCGAAGGCGCCGATGAGTGAGACGATGACGGCGGCCATGGCGCGGTCGCAGAAGCGGCCGTAGACGTTGCAGACTTTAGCCCAGCGCACGTGCGAGTTGCCGCGCTCGCCCAGGATGCCGAACTCGGCGGCGGCGCCCACGGCCGAGTAGAGCAGCGCCAGCGCCAGCAGGTCGCCCACCATGACGGGCACCATGGCGGCCCGGCTCCGGCACGCCGCCAGCGCCGCCGCCGAGAACAGGCATACCATCGCGTTCGCCACCACGAAGTACCTGCGTTATGCATGTGCATGTTCAATTGTTCATTAACCAGTGTATGATGAGAGTGAAATATATAATTTTGAGAGAATGAAATTCGGTGGCCCGGTGTTTTATTGAGCTTGGATGTTTGAGAGAGCGATGAGCTATTTTATTTCCAGGAACAAATGCAGACATTGACACATCTTACTGCGCGTACACAGTGCAACACATGACCATCATCTTTTAGACAGGGAAGGGAACAAGTAGTAGTAGTCTGTACTCTGTACTCCCAATTATACTTGGTGGGGTATGAGTTTGTGACTGAAAACGAGAGGGAGGGAGTGAGTGCGTGCCTGCGTGGTGATCTGAATGCTACATGAATAATGCATTCGTTGTATCGTAGATGTGTGCATCGTTTTCATTCAGACCTAATTATTCCCCGTGATGTTAACAGCGCTTTATACGTCTATTCGCTATGTCTACAGTATTGGTTAGTGCCGCATGTATATTTTACATACACATGATGACTCTTCCATATGCATACTCTATGGACAACATTTTATCGTTCAAAAGAATTTTCTCTTATAACAAATCAACGAGCAATATTTACTACCATATCTTATCAGACAAATGAATGAAAACGTAAATATGGATGAATCACCTTTGCGTGCTCATCTCATATTTCACTTGGGCCTACCGACCGCGCGCGGGTAATCAATCTCGCGTGGAATGCGGGTACATGGAAAGCAGCATCTATCGGCCATGGATCGGATGGGTGGATACGGCCGGTGCAGCAGCTGGGCACGCAACTGATGATCGAGACGAGTTGGTATCAGCAGATAGCAATGGAAACACACATGGAATGGACAGGAGACACTACTAAATTAACTCTCACATCTCTGATTTGCAATGCATTTTGTTGTCATTTTTTTTTTTAAAAAAAAAGAGGCAGCCCAGCATTATCTTTGGCTCTGGAAGCGTCGACGGCGGATGGATCATTGGATCGGATAGGCTAGGTAGCTTTGCCTTGCCATGGAAGCGGTTCAGCATGCGATGCGAGCCATATCATATACGCTATGGAATTACCAGGTCGTGCCAGGCGAGTGGCGACGATCGAGACCCTGACGGGTTGCCCATCATTCGGTCAAATGGATGAGTGAGGCCTTGTTCAGCTCCTTAGGGTTTTTTTAAGAGATGGTAGCATTTTTGTTTATATTTAACAATTATTATTCAACTATAAACGAATTAGACTTAAAAGATTTATTTATTAGATAAATTATATAATTAATTAATTAATTATTATTTATATTTAATGCTCGTAAGATTAGATGTAATAAATAATTTTAATTTTTTTTGAACTTTAAGTGTAAACGAGATCTGAATAGCAATCGCAACCTCTGATTGTCGATTCGGGCAGCTTCCATCCTCTAACCCAAATCTCTATCTCTATCCGTATGGATCGGCCCCTCAATCCGCCTTTTTGTAAAGGCCCAACCGGTGGCCGCTCGGACCTCATCACGATTTTCTTCGTGAGGATCAGGAGCACCACGACCACGACGCATGACTGAGGATCGATCAGCTCATATCTTCGTCGTTGCCTGCTTTCGTCGCAAAATAATGCATGGTACGGACAGGCCACGTGGTGTGCCCAACGCGCCACGCATCTCCGTCCTTGGCCAGGTCATTCTCATGTACTCCCTCTGTTGTAAATTAAATTAAGTGTCGTTTTTGTTTTTATATTGTAAGTTTAATTTAATTTATAGAAAATACGTGTAATATTTATATTTCTAATAAATAAATTTATTCGATCTTTTCAATGATATTAATTATATAACATAAATATTAATATTGTAATATATATTTAATCAAAGTTATTTTTCAGAAAGTAAGAACGATAGTTATTTTAGGACGACGTATCATCAATGCTATGCACCTATGTATATGACCTTGATCACTCACTAGGCGCATAATAGGTGGAGAGTATGTCTTGTCATTTTCTTGGCCATCCCCATGCATCCTATCCCATAGATTGGTTGATGCCCCAATAATTCACTATAGTGGCTAAAAATGCGTACAAGTTCGTAGTGGTACACCACTACGATATACTCATATTAGGTTGATCTCCATCAGATTTGGCTCAATGGCCAAGTCTGGGCCCTGATCTGCACCCTAACCGAGGGCATCCAACCTAGCAAGGTTGGTGGCCCCCCGTCGTGTAGTGCCGTAAATAGGAGGTGGGGGCCAGGACACAAGGCACAAGGTTCACTACCGCCACACCCCACTATCCTAACCCTAGTCCAAATGAGGGGGCACTGCCAGAACAGGAAACGCCGCCAATGCTGTCCTCACCACGCCGCCGCCCGAAACATCACTGCCACTCTTTCACTAGACACCGACGCCATGGTTGTGTCCTCCTTGGCCGAGCCCGATGGTATATATGCCTCCATCTCCCTCCTCTCCTCTATCTCTCCCTTTCCCCTCGAACCGATCTTATATAGAGATACAAATGTTGCTAATATTTTCTACAAAATCTAGTCAAATTTTAAAAAATTCTACATACACGAGTTTCACATCGACTTTTTTTTATGTTAATTAAGTTCAATGTCATGCTGCTGCAAGTATTATGTCGTACACTTCCCTAACTGTAAGATAAATCATGAACTATCCAACATACTAGCTACTGTTTGTAATGTTTACAGTTCCTATATATATATATATATATATATATATATATATATATATATATATATACTTTACATAATCTGCACGGAGTAATTATCTATGAATAAATAAATAAAGTAATGTTTGAGAATTCCATTTGGTTGCGGCGTCCTTGTCTGTAGTATCAAAGGAGTGTATGCTGGAGTTTCTTTTTAGGTAAGAGAAAGAGAAGGCCAGCTTGTTTTGCCCGTACTACGTGGAACCAAAAGGGGGAGCGCGACGACGATCGACGATGGAGGCCGCTGCTGCTGCCGATCGCCCTCGCGAAAGCATTTTGTTTGTTTGCTTCTCTTTATCTATCAGTCCACCCACCACTCTACAGAGATATCGATATCGATACGAGAGATATCGGCCGGTGGCAATATATATCTAGATATATGCAGACGTGTGTATATATATACGCGCGCATACTAGCTAGAAGCAGGGGCAACACACACGTATGGAACACCATCATAAACGGTGAAACAACGATACATACCTAGCTATATGCCGCTGTGTTGCGTATGCAGCATGTATATGTGCTGCCTCGTATCTGGAACGACGATACATCTCTATCCATCTCTCGCGACTCGTTCTGCGTATTAGCTATAGGAAGGAAGGACGACGTCTAGAGACTATAAATAAATAAATACAGCAAAACAACAAAGCTACAAGCGTATAGAGACTAGCTAGACTGCAGTGTGGCAGCATGTGTGACATGTGTAGTATATGCGGGACAGACAATTTATTTCCTGGTCGAATTTTTGATGGAATTCCCGGTCGAATCTGTAGCGCGCGATAGCAGTTTTCTTGCCCTTTCCCTTTTTTCCCCGGTGGTTGTAATAATACAAATAAATAAACTAATCCAGCAAATCTCCTATTGAGTTTTTATTTATTTCGTGATTGAATTTTAATTTACCAAGTACTTGCTGCTTTCTTCGACAACAAACAAGTTTCACAGTAATAATGTTAGACAAGACATGCATGCAATTGCCCACCAGAATTATTATTGACCCGCGCGTTTTCCGAACGTAAGTAGTACCACCCACCAGACATACGTACTTATACTCTTACTAAATTTGTCCTGTTTAATGTCACTTCCTAGCTAGCTGGTACTGTCCACGTACCCACATGTTGCGCATATCATGATTCATGAACACATAATAAAATAAAAAAAAGCAAACGGAAGGAAAAATTTAATAATAAATAGAAAAAGACCGATCGATGTGTGGAGAAGAAAATAATGCGAACGCGGCAATTATTTGTGAAATCATCAAGCGGCGTACGTAGTCACATGGTGGCCAGCTAGCAAGATAGCACCACGACGACAAGAAGACGAGCAAGGGGCGGTGGAGAGATAGAGAGCTAGAGAGAGTGAGCGATCAGAGAGGCTTACACGAAGGCGGAGGAGTAGGACCAGTTGGCGGTGAGGGGCACCTCCAGCGGCGGCAGCGCGTCGGTGATGGTGATCTGGATGGTCCTCGTCTGCCGGTCCACGCCCATCACCACGGCGGACACCAGCGTCGACGCCACCACGAACACGCGCAGCGCCACGCTGCACCCGTCCACCGGCGCCTGCGCCGCCCTGCCGCTTCCGCCCGCCGCTGCGCCGGAGCCCATGTAGTAGCCGTAGCCGTAGCCGAGGCCGGGGCCGGGCCGGCGGCTGCTGCCGTTCACGGAGCCAGCAGCCATGCCCACGCCGTTGAACCCCGGCTTCACCCGCGACGCCTCCATGAGTTCTTGCTGGGTGAAGAGTAGGCGGGCGGAGCGCGGGGCGTGTGTGCCTGGCCTGTGTGCGGCAGAGAGCGTGGGATGTATGTATGTGTATGGTTGATGAGGCAGGTGCGCCGTTGCGTACGGTTGCTCGTCGCACCGTACGTGGGCCGGGGGTATTTATGGCGGAAAAGGGCTGCGATTCCATCGCCACGATGGCTACGGTTGATTACCACTCATACCATAGGAATTTCAGAGAATGAGATCATGAGATGCCGTGTCACTTTAGATAATTAAGGATACCAATCCATTGTTCAAAAAAAATTGTTCAAAAAAAAAAGGATACCAATCCAATGCGTGCTACGGATGAAACCTTAATTATTTAATTTTCTTTTGGAATTTATAAACTTCACAACTTATATATTTTTCATTTTTGGAACTTAATAGATCACTCACTGCAAGTTTCGTTCAGCTGGTTTACATTCCTTTTCTGATTAGCCATGAATTATTCACGAAATCGTAAACCAAGAGCTTCTAAATTGCTGGGTACTTAATATCCCTCTAGTATTAACAGGACTCTCATTATTAGGTGATGGACCATCCATTAGGGATCTAGTTGATGATGAAGAAGTTGAGAAGACGGTGTAAGCAAGACTTCAAATAATCAAATGTAGTCGCAATCGTCTGTCACGCTATGGCTAATTAAGTGGGGATGTTAGAAATAAAGAGATATATATGGTTATAGAGATGTTCAGATATGGACACTGGTGCAGGACGGGGCATTAGCATCGGTCGGGAAGGGCCTGTTGCCCCGGTTCCCGAGCCGGTGCTGCCCTTTCGGGACTAAAGACCCACCCTTTCGGGACTAAAGGTCCCGGTTCGGGCAACCGGGGCTAAAGCCCCCCCTTAACACCGGTTGCTAATACCAACCAGTGTTAAAGGGTCCTGCCAGGGCTGCCACGTTGCAAGACTCTTTAACACCGGTTGGTATTACCAACCGGTGTTAAAGGGTTTCTTTTTTTTGGTTCACTTCTTCGGTTCTGTTTATTGTTTTTATATAATATATAATAATAGGTTTTTCAATACATGTTTTTGCTGATACAATAATATATTTATATTACACGTATATTAAGCATATATAAATGAAAAATATAGGCTTAGCTTAATAATTAAGCTTTGCCTATAATAAAATGAATAGACCACATCAAAAATTAAATAGATATGTAAAAAGCTTTATATATTAGCGAGAGAAACTCCTAGAGATAGAATAGAATTAGGTGTAGCTTAACTAATCTAAACTATAAATTATTAGCGAGAGTGTTGACAACCAAAATTGTATATTTTGTAAAGTTGTCAAAAATTAATGTGAAATGGACTTCACCATTGCGTTCCTCTCATCGAGACGATCAAAAAACATATATGGAACTGTTGGTGCAAAAATTCGTTTCTCACACCAACAATCTCGGAGGCTCTCAGATCACCCTGGGCATGAAATAACCAAAACTGAAACTGAACCGAAAAATACCGAGAACCGAACCCAAAAATACCGGGTACAGGTACTGGGTCTTGGTAAACCGAAATTACCGAAAATACCGAATCAGCCCGCCAGCAGCCCATGTAAGTTAGCCCACATAGCAGCCCATCCAAAACCCTAGGTCATCCCCCGATCTCGTTAGTCCGTCACCCACCCCGATGCCCAACCCCGACAGTCCGTCACCCACCCCGACGGCAACTCCCCCACTCAACCTCCCGCCCGACCACGCAGGCGTAGCCGCCAGCTCGCTACTACCCACTCCACCAGCGCTAGACGCCCACATGCCCCTGCCCCCGTTGCCCATGCTAGGAAATCGCCGACTCGCCCGCCGCGCAGCTGCGCAGGTCCACCACGCGCCCACGCCGACCGCGTGTCTCCTCCTCCGCTCCTCGGCCTCGACGCATGGGGGCTCGCTCGGCTCGCCTGCGCACAGGGTCTCACGTGGCTGCATCGTCGATGTCGGTCGTCACTGAGTGCCTGCGCAGGACCCTGGAGAGGTAGCGAAGACCGCGACTTCAATTGCTTCATGCAATTCATGTAAAATTTTTGTCAAAATTTGCTACTCAACCCGATGTTACATGTTGTTCGGTACCTTCGGTATTTACCGGTACCGAACCGAAAGTACCAAAATCGAAATACCTCGGTACCAAGTTTTTCCAGGAACCAAATGGTACCGGCTTGCTCTAGTACCGAATTAGAGAAGATACCGAAGTACCGCTCTATAACACTCCAATTTTTTTTAATTTTTGATTGTTATTAGAAAACACTAAATTAATTAAGGATTTAAAATTTTTGTAAAATATTCCAAGATTTTATTCATTATTGCTTTTATAAAATGAGGAAAAGGTGAAATTTTAAAACTTTTATAAAATTAAGTGAAGGGTGTTTTGTTTTGTTATGGTGTGCTTTGTGCGCTAGCTTTGTTTGGCTTGTGTAAAAAAAATGAATTACAAAATTTCCAACGAGCCACGTTTAGGTCCTTTTGGTTTTCGGAAAAATAAAACTCCAAAAGTCATATTTGAAAATTAATTTATATTTGAGTGGAAAATTTTTTTTAAAATATGTTATTCAGAAAATATGCTTTGTTTCTAAAAGTAGTAAAGAAAATAATTCTTAAAATAACCTCAAGTTAATAAATCAAATTTTGGTTTATAAATGTGGTGAAGAATTTGGTTCAAAGCCTTTTTAAATAAAAAGAAAAAGGTTTTCCTCCTTTCTGGGCCGGCTCCCCTCTTCCTCGGCCCACCTTCCCACTCCCCCTCTCTCACCCAGCTAGGCCGCGGCCCAGCGCCCCGCCTCGGCCCGCTAGCAGCGTGCACCCGCTGCCACGCGGGGCCCACTTGTCGGTCGCTCCAAGCGGCTGACGCTGCGGACCCACGCGTCAGCCTCGTCTCCCTCCTCTCGCCGCACATCTCGGAAGCCGCAACCGCCGTTTGATCCGAATCCGAGCGCGCCCCACGAGGTTCGTCGGCCTATAAAGGCCCAGCCTAGAGCCCCGCGCCCCCCCACGGAACCCTAGGGCAGCAGCCGCCGCCTCTTGTGCTCGAGCCGTGAGCCGCCATAGCCGCCGCCGTCCCGAACTCCGCGTCGCCGACGATCTCCGCTGCCGCAACGTCTCCGGCAACGAGGACCGCCCCCCGAGCTTCGCGTTGAGGTGAGGAATCCGTCGGTGCTCTTCCCGTTCGCCCTCTCTCTCTCAGTCGCGTGCGCGCCCTCGCCGTAGTTGCGCCGCCGCCGTTGAGCCGCTCCGCCTCGCGCACCCGCCTCCACGGCCACTCCCGATCCTCGCTGACGCGCACATCGCGCTCGCCCTGGCGTGCGCATCCCGCCCATGCCCTCGACGTGTCCGCCCATGCCCCGAAGCGCCGTCAAGGCGAGCCGCAGTGTCGCGGCCATGGCGCCGCCGCCGCGCTCGCCCGCCCAGCCCGGCCGTGGTCCACCGTGGACCCACTGTCCACCGCCCGCGCCGCGGTCCACAGGCATGGGCCGTGGACCCGCCAACCCCGCAGCGCCACGTGGCCAGTCAAGTTGGCCACCCCGCGCCGCCCTGGTCCTTTTGCAAATAAGCCCTCGCTTTTATTCAAAATCAACCCGCGGTCCTGAGTAGTTTAGAAATAATTAGATTTAAGTCCTGTTTTTAGCAGTTTAGCCCCTGGATCCGTCGGTATTTACTGGTTAAGTCCAAAATGATTTTAAAATTCAGTTTTAATTATTTAAAATACGAAAATTAGTTCTGTTGGTGGATGTTGGATGCTTACGAGCATCGTGATGATGGTGGTGACATGGGGAGCGGGTACTGTTGGTGGTCCGGTTTGCCGGGCGTACCCGTCTCTGCTCTCCGTAAGGACTTAGTCAGGAGCGGCCCCTGGGACATACAGTGCAGCTCCAAGCTATATGGCTCTGGCTTGACTAATTAGCAGGACCTCCACTAGTAGGGTGTTACTTTCTGGGTAGGCGTGAGGAAGTAACTTGGGTAATGAATATTAAGTTGTCGGTTGATCGGTACGCCATGGCTATGGGTATCGACTGCCGAGCACCCCGGCAAAAACTTGCGAGTGGCATCCTATTAGTTGGACCCTGTGAAAGGTCTCGTAGTGAGACCCTGCCTGCTCACCTTGGCAGTGTTTTGGGGAGTCATGACCCCGGGCAAATGGGAATCACGACTTGGAGTGAAAGTGCACACCTCTACAGAGTGTAAAACTAATATATCAGCCGTGCTCACGGTCACGAGCGGCCCAGACCCTCACTTGATGAGCAAATTGGATTCACTGGATACTTGGAGATGGAACTTGGCGAGGTTGCTACCTCGTGTTTTGGCGGAATGGCTATTCCGTGTTGGTAGGATTGCTATCCTGTGTTAATAATTGGGGTTAATCCCTGGACTTCTATAACTATTAGGATAGTCATTAAAAAATGCTAATTACTACTTACACTAATTAAGGGTTGGGTTTATGCTACTCATAATAGTAATAGGTTATTCTAATAATAGTCATAATTAAAAGTGATCAACTAAAATGCTACCGCAGTCAAACCAAGTTAGCTTTACCTTGTTTTAAGCCTTGCATGTCATTACTTTCCGTCTGTGCTTGCTGAGTTCGACATGAACTCACCCTTGCTATTTCCCCCCACACCCCAATGTGTAGTAAAGTGCCGCTCAGAAGAAGGATAAAGATGTCATGAAGTTTTCTAGAAGTATATCAGAAGTGCTTGGCGTACGGAGCCCCCAGTCAACCGTCCCTGAGAAGAATGGAGCCTAAGAAGTTCTAGCTACTGTTTCCGTGAACTCTGATGTTTTGTAAGTGTTATTATAAATATGTTTTCCGCTATATATAACATTGATTCTGATAATTCTATTCTTTTGTTATATGTGTGGACTTCCTGGGCACACATATGACGACTCTGGTCTTATTTTAAAAGCTAGGGTGTGACAGGAATGGTATCAGAGCGGTGTTGACTGTAGGACGTATGCCTATATAGCACTAGTCGATTTCTAAAGCTTATTTTGCTATAAAACTATTTTCTTATACCTTGACCCTTTGATTCTAACTATTTCTTCATCCTTGTCATGTTGTATCCCCTCCTTGAATAGCTTCCTTTGAGCTGTTTCTATTTATCTCCTTGGCTTTTGTTTAGTTGTTTTACTTAAGTTTTTAAAACTCGCTTTATTTCTCGAATTCGATGGCCCTTAATCATCTCGGACTTACCTTTTAGGATTACCACCACTATTGGAGAAGCACGTGTAGTGTCGATGTGTGTTGCGTGCTTGTTTTGCATGGTTTGTTGTTTTGTGTGTCGTCTATGTTCTAGTGTTTTGAAGGAGGTCTGGAAGGAGACGTTTGGGGATTAGCTCGATCTCTGTTAAGTGGGGTAGTCATCTCTCTTATCCTATCCATATCTGTGGGGGTATAAACCCCTATACCCTTACGGCTAGACTTGAGCTAGGAGGCTTGGCCCATCACGAAGACAGTTCGAGGCTTGATCTAACTGCTCGGAGTTTCGCGCAAGGAAACAAGACGTGGAGATCAAGCGGGATTCTAGTCGGTTAGAATAGGAATTGATATTGAACTATCTATGGCAATTGTAACCGACTAGGATTAGTTTCCAGATCTGTAACCCTGCCCTCCGGACTATATAAGGAGGGGCAAGGGACCCCCCTAGAACACATTATTCTCTCAACACAAATCAATACAACCAGACGCAAGACGTAGGTATTACGCCAACTCGGCGGCCGAACCTGGATAAAAAGCTTGTCCGTGTCTTGCGTCACCATCGAGTTCGTAGTTTGCGCACCGTCTACCGATAAACTACTACCGTGGGTATACCCCAAGGTAGACTGCCGACTAGCTTTCGTCGACAGTGGCGCGCCAGGTAGGGGCTGTGCGTACAACTTCTTCGGCGAACAAGATGGTCATCATTCCAGCTTCTGCGGCCGTGCCTGAAGGCCTCACGTTCACCGTCGGCCAGATCACGTGGACCACGCACGGCGGCGGCCCCACGACCACGGTTTCAGAAGGAACCCAGATCCAATCTAGGATGACGGTGGCATCGGCTCCGACCACGCAGATGCTGGCACCGAGCACGCGACCACCGCTTCCGCGCTACCAGGGAAAGAAGATCGATGGCTCGGATCTTCTCCGAGCCCTTGATCGCGCTGATTTCAAGCTTCTCGAGGCTTCCCGACTAGTAGATGGGATCTCGCGCCAGCCTGATCAAGCTGCACCGACGGATTTTTCAACTCCTACCGGCCAACTCGTGTCGTCACACACGAACGGCTGGGAACGTCTCTGACAATAACCTCCACCCCCTCAGGACGGTCCGTCAAGCTCGAGGCTGATCCGGAGGAAGGTTATCCTTGTGGCCTGAACAACTCAGCCTCTCTCTACTCGCGGCACATCCAATCCCTTTTTAACGAGGCTGGTTGGTTGCCAAAGTGGAGCAGTCGACCAGCTCGTCACTACGTCAACATGGTGACGATCCGAGAACTATGGGACGGCCAGGCCTCCAGCACAAATTCGAGCACTGGTTCCGTTCCCACTGAAGTCATAAACTCCGAGGACGAGGACTATGACCTGGATTTGCCACCATATCCTCCTGGTTTCTCTCGTTTCCCGGTCTTCCCACCCCGGCGAGGAGACATCGTTTTCAACGTCAGCGCCGACGAGCCGGTTGTTGATGGAGAAACAAACGAGCAGAGGCAGCTCCGCGAGCAGCGCAATGCCGACCGTGCCCGACGACGCGCGGACGAGGAACGCCAACTCCCGCCGCATAATCTCACCGACGCTTTCGACATGGTCGGGGATCAGCCAGTCTACAAAACGCCAAGCGCCAATGTGGCTGTCGCCATGGCCAATTTAGATCAACTCCCTGATACTCCCGAATGCCAGGGCGTTCGATCCAGCGTTCGAGCACATCTGATCACCGTGATGGGACAGACAGCCACTCTGCTCAAAAGAGTCCAAGCTATCTCCGATACAGAGGTCTCCTCCGACCAGACCCATCGCAGCCAGACCTCACCACAGCCCAGCAGGCACCACCGCAGCCGTTCCCCCAACAATCATCGAAAAAATTCACGGTGTGACGACGGCGGTCGGGATGGTGGCGGTCACCGCGAGCAGAATCGCGGGCGTGGTCAAGAAGTAAACCAGCACAGGGATCTTCGATACAACATCCCTCCCAAAGACGCCCGGGACCGCATCAACAGGCGCGCCACAGAAAGAGCAGTTCACGAAAGCCTACGTCATATTGAGTACGATGCAACGCACGGCCCCCCGGGTCTGAGACAGTTCTCCTCACACCTCCGCCAAGTCGTGTGGCCTCGCAATTTCAAGCTCGAGAAACTCAAAAAATACGACGGCAAGGAAAACCCAGAAAACTGGATCACTCTATACGAGATCGCCGTCCAGTCAGCAGCAGGAGATGAGCACGTCATGGCCAACTACTTCCCAGTCGTCCTCGACCAGGCCGGTCACCAGTGGCTCCTAGGCCTGCCCGAGGACTCTTTCGACTCCTGGGAAGAATTACGCCAAGCATTCATCGACAATTTTATCGCTACCTGCGAACAGCCCGGGAACAAATACGACCTCGAAAGGATACGGGATAGGAAGAACGAGCCACTGCGTGACTACATCCGACGATTCTCGGATATGCGCCTTAAGATCCCGAAAATTTCCCATGACGAGGCCATATCTGCTTTCATAAAAGGGTTGCGCTTCCACGAAGCACTGAGGCACAAGCTACTGCACAAAAGGCCAACAAGGATGGCCGAGCTTCTTGCCACGGCTAAAAACTACGCCGACGTCGACGACGCAGAAAAACTCATCCGGGATGATGCGCGGGGACCCGACCAGCCTCCTCAACGAGACGATAGCCGTGGTCGCTTCGACAATAGGAACCATCGTCGCCCCGACAACCGCGATCACAGGGAAGGTTGGCGACGCGACAATCGCGACGACTTCAGAGGAAAGCGCCCCCGCGACCACGACCACGAGGTGAATACAGTCAAGCGCCCCAACGGGCGGCGGGATTACCAAGAAGACTACAACAAGACGTTGAAGGGACCATGCCAACTACATCCAAAGTCCAACCACATCATGGAAGAATGCCGCGTCCTCAAAAGCATCTATACGCGGCGGGCTGCTCAAGACGACCCCGCCAAGAAAAACGGGAAACAAGACGGGCGCGATCACGAAGACGAGGACGAAGACCAGGATAGGGACCCACGACACCAGTATGTCAGTCCTACCGACGTGGTCCACTCCATCTTCGGGGGCAAGGTTTCCATCGAGTCTAAACGAGAAAGAAAGCTCTTAAAGAGAGCCTGCCTCAACATAGACAGCACGGATGGCCTGATCGCCGATCCAAAATTTCACCCCTGGTCGCACAGGGAAATCTCCTTCAGCAGGAAGGATCAGTGGGCCGCTATCCCGGAGCCAGGTCGCTTCCCTCTAATCTTGGACCCTTGCATCAACAGCATCAGATTCGAGTGCGTGCTCGTGGACGGAGGAAGTTCCATCGACATCCTCTTTCGCAACAGCCTGCCCGCCCTCAAGATATCTCCGGCACAGCTAAAACCCTACGATGCTCAATTCTGGGGAGTCTTGCCAGGTCAGAGTTCAGTGCCCCTCGGACAGATAACACTGCCTGTCCAATTCGGCACGTCCAACCACTTTCGAACAGAGTTCATCAACTTTGTGGTCGCCGATTTTGATGGGACTTACCACGCTATAATGGGCCGACCATCGCTGACAAAATTCATGGCAGTCCCACATTACTCATACCTGGTCCTCAAGATGCCTACGGAGAAGGGCGTCCTAACCGTCAGGCGCAATGTCTACACTGCATATACTTGCGAGGAGGAGAGCTTCAAGATCACTGAAGCAATCGATCTTTCAATTCGCATGGCAGAAACAGCAGCCCAAGCCGCACAGCTCCCTCACGACCAGCTCCGACTGCCCGAGCAGGAGACCGCCAGGAAGAATTCAAAATCCAAGGAGTACAAGGAAGTACAGCTGGTCGAAGGCAGCCCCGAGAAGACGGCCCTCATCGGGGCCAACCTGGATCCCAAATAGAAAGACGCGCTCGTCAGGTTTCTAAGGGACAACGTGAGCGTTTTCGCATGGAAACCCGCAGACATGCCCAGCGTCCCATGAAACCTGATCGAGCACTCCTTAAATGTCTCGAAGACCGCAAGACCCATCAAGCAAAAGCTGCGACGGTTCGCTCGTGACAAAAAGGAGGCTATTAGGATAGAAATAACACGGCTTCTAGCAGCCGGATTCATAAAAGAAGTGTATCATCCAGATTGGCTTGCCAATCTGGTTCTTGTACGCAAAAAGAATAATGAGTAGAGAATGTGCGTTGATTACACTGATCTCAATAAACACTGTCCTAAAGATCCTTTTGGTCTCCCTCGCATCGACGAGGTGGTCGACTCAACGGCCGGATGCGAACTCCTCTCTTTTCTAGACTGCTACTCTGGTTATCACCAGATCTCGCTAAAGAAAGATGATCAGATCAAAACATCTTTCATCACTCCTTTCGGCGCATACTGCTACACGACCATGTCCTTCGGACTCAAAAACGCCGGAGCCACCTATCAACGGGCCATCCAGCAATGCCTTCATGAAGAGATTCTTGATGACCGCGTCGAGGCTTATGTGGACGACGTCGTTGTCAAAACAAGGGATGCAAGCACCCTAATCGACAACTTAGACCGAACCTTTAAGGCGCTAAACAAATACAAGTGGAAGCTTAACCCCAAAAAATGCATCTTTGGTGTCCCGTCCGGTCTACTACTCGGCAACGTCGTCAGCCGCGACGGCATACGACCGAATCCTTCAAAAGTAAAAGCAGTACTTGTCATGTGACCACCTAAAAATGTCAAGGATATTCAGAAGCTCACCGGATGTATGGCCACTCTCAGCCGCTTCATCTCAAGACTAGGAGAAAAAGGCCTCCCTTTCTTCAAACTCTTGAAGGCGTCGGAAAAATTCTCCTGGACAGAAGAAGCTGACGCTGCGTTCACCCAGCTTAAGACCTTCCTCACCTCACCGCCTGTGCTCACAGCGCCTCAGCCCAATGAAGACCTACTTCTTTACATTGCGGCAACCGACAGGGTTGTCTCCACTACAATAGTGGTCGAGCGAGACGAGCCAGGTCACATCTACAAGGTCCAGAGACCCGTCTATTTCATAAGCAAAGTTTAAACGAGTCCAAGGCCAGATATCCACAAATACAGAAGCTCATATACGCCATCCTAATAACGTCGAGGAAGCTAAAGCACTACTTCGACGGCCATCGAGTCTGGGTAACCACCAGTTTCCCTCTTGGGGATATTCTGCGCAATAAAGACGCCAACGACAGAATTGTAAAATGGGCAATGGAGTTATGCCCATTCTCCCTGGACTTCCAGAGCCGCACCACAGTCAAGTCTCAGGCCCTGGTCGATTTCATCGCAGAGTGGACGGATCTCAACGAGCCTCCCGTTTCCGACGTCTACGACCACTGGTCAATGTTCTTCGATGGGTCCTTGAACATCAACGGTGCAGGCGCTGGGATACTTTTCGTGTCGCCTAACAAGGACAAACTGCGCTACGTCCTTAGGATCCTTTTTCCGGCATCAAACAACGTCGTCGAGTATGAAGCATGCCTGCACGGCATACGACTAGCCGTTGAGTTGGGAGTCAAACGCCTCTACGTCTATGGCGACTCCGCCTTATTTATCAACCAGCTCAACAAGGAATGGGACGCAACCCACGAGAAGATGGATCTCTACTGCAAAGAAATCCGCAAATGGGAATCCAACTTCTATGGCATAGAGTACACCCACGTGGTCCGGGATAAAAACCAGGCAGCGGATGCGCTGTCAAAGTTAGGGTCATCTCGGGCCCAGATCCCGTGAGGTGTCTTCGTCCAGGACATCCATGAGCCAAGTGTGGGCACTGACCTTGTCGAAAAGCAACCTATTGAGGCAATGCTCATAGACGACGCTACTCCGACAACCAGCAGCCGTGATTGGCGCACCCCGTGCATCAGATATATATCGGATGGGTCAGGCTTTCAGGATAAAATGGAGAATGAGCGCCTCATTCGACGATCAAAGAATTACATACTGGTGGATGGCAAACTCATGCAAAAAAAATGCAAGTTCTGAAGTGCTGCTCAAATGCATATCCCAGGATGATGGCATCAAGCTCCTAGACGACATACACGCCGGATCCTGCGGCAACCATGCTGCCTCCAGAACGCTGGTCGGGAAGGCTTTTCGAGCAGGTTTTTACTGGCCAACCGCGGGCACCGACGCAGAAAAACTGGTCCGACATTGTGAAGGATGCCAGTTCTTCGCCAAAAGGACCCACGTACCTGCTCATGAGATTCAAACTATCCCGTCATCCTGGCCTTTCGCCTGCTGGGGTCTCGACATGATCGGGCCATTTAAACCGGCTCCCGGCAACTTCAAGTTTGTCTTCGTATTAATTGACAAATTCTCAAAGTGGATCGAATACATGCCACTGGTCAAAGCAACCTCCGAGAAAGCTGTGGAATTCCTCAATCAAATCATACACAGATTCGGGATCCCCAACAGTATAATCACCGACTTGGGCACTCAGTTCACTGGCACTACGTTTTGGGACTTCTGCGATGACAGAGGCATAGTGATAAAATACGTGTCATTAGCCCACCCACGGGCAAACGGTCAAGTAGAGCACGCCAATGGCATGATCATCGATGCCCTAAAGAAAAGGTTGTACACCGAGAACGACAGAGCACCTGGTCGATGGATGAAAGAGTTACCGGTTGTGGTATGGGGTCTCCGAACACAGGCTAGTCGGAACATAGGGGTGTCACCCTACTTCATGGTTTACGGCACTGAGGTAGTGCTGCCGTCTGATATAGCTTTCGGGTCTCCAAGAGTTGAAAACTTCGACCAGTCAACGGCCGACAATGCCAGGGAGCTCGAAATCAACTGCATGGAGGAAAAGTGTCTAAATTCATGTCTTCGAACAGCAAAGTATCTTGCGGCCATCAGACGGTACCCCAACAGGAACGTCAAGGACCGTTCTTTCGTGGTCGGCGATCTGGTACTCAGGTGGAAAACAAGCCAGGAAGGAATGCACAAGCTATCCACCCCCTGGGAAGGACCCTTTGTGGTCACCGAAGTCACACGTCCTACATCCTACAGACTGGCGTATCCAGAAGGAACACGCGTGCCTAATTCTTGGCACATAGACAAACTGCGCCGTTTCTATCCATAAGTTCCAGTACCTTTTTGCTAGTAAGTTTCTTATAATTGGCAATAATAAAAGTTTTCCTTTTTCGCTATACATTGTTTACACGCAGAGCTTTCGACGAGCACAACAATATTCCTCTGCGACGGAGATCCTTAACGACTATCAGTCAAACACAGTGATACATCACTCAGATAACTTTACAGCGCTCAAAATCACGGTCATGAAAAAATCAAACTTTATTACAAACTTTACATACAGAGTTTACAATAAACACCCTGACGGGCGGTTACTAGTCTACTCCTACAGACTACCCTACTCGCCTACTGCTCGGGCTGCTCACCCGCCTGGCCTTGCTGCCCGGACGAAGGGGTCGGGGCCACCGGCGCCTGGCTGGTCGAGACCGCAGGCATCGACCGCCCATCTCCGGTAATAGACGCCCCCGACAACTCCCTGGCCGACCTGTCTGACCCCGGCTGGTCGGGGGGAGTGGCCATCCTGCATAGATTGATGTCGCCGATCACCGTCGACGACAAGTCTAGCAGACCAGCTCGAAGGTCGTCCGCCTCCTGCGGGCCGACTTCCTTGGGGTGCCCCCTCTCCAGCCTGGACAAGTCGACCAGGGGATAGTGGGCGCGCACCATGCTGAGGACATGTGCGCCGACGAACTCCCCGGCGTCCTTAACAAACTACTGGAGCCAATCCCATGCCCGTTGCGCCTTCTCGATTGGCGTCAGCTTCGGCGCGCGGGGCTGGTCCTCCGGAAGCTCGGGGCTGATCAAGTCCAAGACCGGGGCCACTCCTTTCTAAAGCCTAATACAGTTAGTCTTCCAGGAGTCCCGATCCTTGACCAGCTCGTCTAAGTGCTTCTTGGTATTTACCTTGAGCACTACAAACCAATCAAGAGGTCAGTTTAATAACAATGAAAGGAACGTTGAGCAGCAAAATAAAGGAGGGCGGCACGGTTATTACCAGACAACTCCCGATTCCTCTGGCCTAGCTCCTCGCCTGCTCGGCGCCCGGCCTCCAGCGCCCTGGCAAGCTCTTGACCGAGCTGCTCTTTCTCTTCCCGAAGGCGCGCGACCTCCTCCTCCAAGTCTACATGAACAATCCCCTGGTCAACAAAACCAACCACGCGGCTACATACAGCTGCTCGGAGCATGCGACTGACCTGTCCGCTGCCGATACTGGTCGGCTAAACGCCGAGTGAGCTCGAGACGACGCTCTTCCTGGGCGTTCATCTCGGCCACCTTCTCCCCAACCTCCGACCGCAGCCGGTCCACCTCCGCGGACAGGGCCTTGTTCTCGGCCACAATGCCCTCTATTTGGTCGAAGCACCTCTTCCGGTACTTCGCTGTATTCATTGCGCCCTGCAAGAAGAACATATGTCGACCCAGCAAGATAGCTCAAAATTGTCTAGCAGTGCAAAGGACCACTTTCCTTAACTTCGTCCACGAGGCACTTGGCCGCCGCTCCACCCTCGCGGCCTCTTCCGTCTCCGCGAGCTCCTCGTGCCCGATGAAGTGGTCCCCGCGTTGGCGCCACACGTATACGTGTTGGCGGCCATCACGGGGACGACCTTCAATTTCCTCCACATCGTCGTTAGAGGCCGCCTGGGTTTCCTCGTTCTCTGCACTGCCACCGGCTGTGGTCGCAGGCATCACTGGCCCCTGGACCAGGCCCGGGGAGCCTGCGGACGAAGAGGCTCCTGCCCGAGGTGGCGTTGGGACCCCCCCTCTTCGGCGGGGGGAGGGGTCGGGACTCTGTCTTCTCCTTCCGTGACGCTACTCGGGGGAGGGGTCCTCGTAGCCTCCTCATCCCTGGTCGAGCTGCTCGCCGCGGTCCTCGCTGAGGCCGAAAGCTCCTCGGCGCTCTCAGCCACGGTTGCCGCCGCGGGCTGCTCCGTGGTCTGCGGCGCGGTGTCCTCAGCGGCAGCGGCAGGTCCGGCCACCCTCTGGCCGGCAACGTGGTCAGGATCGACGTCCGACGCCATGCTAACAATAAAACGACGTTTAAACAGTGTCAAAACGCAGCAACAAAATGCAAAAAATCGCAGCACGAAAGTAAGAATGCAAACTTACAGGTCAGAGCACCGGTGCGTTGCGGTGAACCGCCTCCTGACTCTACCAGTCGGTGCCTGCGCCCCCGTCTCCACGACACGCGTCGGCTCGACGTGCAGAGCAGGCGGGTCACTGGTCACCCGACCAGTGGTAGCCGGCGCAACATCCGGACGACTACGAGGCCTCCGGACCAACGACGGCGCGGCCTCCTCCTCCTCCTCGTCGTCGTCGGCGATCCGGACGAGCCGACGGCGTTTTGGCGCCTGGCTGCTCTTTGCTGGCAGCGTTGGCGCAGGGGAAGGGTCTGCTGCTAATGGCCTTTTCCCCGCCACTCTGTCCTCGGTGGTCGGGGCGGGGTGGGCCTGCTCCTCCTCACTGCTGGTGTACCGAGCACACCGAGCAGCATCGTCCTCCGGCGGATCTTCCCCCGTGGGATTCCCCATCCCAGGTGCCAGTGATACGTACACTGTGCACCGGTCAATGTCTCCGATCTGCAACAGTAACAAAGACAAGTCAGCAGCTGGAAAGAACAAGAACTAAGGAGGTACAATCAGTAAGTAACATTACCTTAGGAGCTGGTCGACCCAGCTTGAAGGCCTACACCCGATCACTACCACGGATGAAGCTCCCGTCCATAAAGTTGAACAGCTCGTTCAACAGCTGCTGCACTTCCGCCTTCTCCAAGACCTCAGGCCTCATCCTGGTCGGGTCCTGGTTTCCAGCGTACTCGTACCCCGAGTGCACCCTCTTCTGGCAGGGCATCACCCGACGACAAATGAAGTTGCCGACCACTCCTAGCCCGTCCAAACGCGACCAGTCGATCAGCTTCATTAGGTCCACTACTTGGCTGTCGAACTCTGGGCGGTCGGTCCAACTGACCCTCTTCTCGGGGATGTACCCCACGTCGCAGAACGTGGAGCTGCCCGGCTCTTCCCTGACATAGAACCACTTCCTGTACCATTCGGTAAGAGAAGTGTTCCATGGGCAGCTTAGATACCGGTTCTTCATCCCGTCACGAAGATTGAGGTATACTCCACCTGCAATCTTGGAGCCTCCAACCGCCCCCTTTTTCCTCAAACAGAAAAGATAATGGAACAGATCGAAGTGCGGCTCTATTCCAACATAGGCCTCGCACAGATGAATGAAAGTGGAAATGAGAAGGATTGAGTTCGGGTGCAGATTGCAGATCCTGATCTCATAGTACAAGAGAAGCCCCTGGAGAAAAGGATGGACAGGAACCCCAAAACCCCTCTTGCAAAAATCTTCGAACACTACAATCTCACTGGCACGAGGGTCGGGATAGCTCTCCCCCTCTGGCGCCCTCCAGCCACCGAGCTCTGGGCTGTGCAGTAGCCCCATGTCGACGAGGTCATTGAGGGACTTCACACTGCTTCGGGACTTTTTCCATTCCTTGGCCATCAGCTCGGCCCTCTTCTTGGAGTCGCTCTTCGCCATTGTCGATTACAGGAGTGACTGCGGTCTGGGTTGCAGGTGGTTGTAGAAGGCAAGAGCAGAAAGCTTGAAGGTGATGACAGAGTAAGCAATGCGGGGGTACTGTCAAGCTTTTATAAACCACAACTCCACCCCTCCCACTTCCCGCATTCTTGGGAAGTGGGCGGGCCCAGCGGCGGACGCGGCGCTTCGGTTTTCAATAATTATCGGTAGTTAATGCGGCGGCCTGTTCGTATAATTGATGTTTTCCTTTTCTCAAACCGCGCAAAGGGTGGCTGCGCAGTTACTAGGCGCAACTTTTCACGCAACCACCTGACAATACGTCAGGAGGTCTCGTCACGTCAATCATTTACGTGGTAAGATATTTTCTTCAAAATAACAGAAAAAAATTGGTGGAGGGTCCACATTCCTGGGGACTGTGCCGACCACCGAGCACTATATGCGAAGTGGACTGGTCGCCCAGTCTATCAATCTAGGGACTGCACCGACCACCGAGCACTGTATTCTCGGGGACTGGTCGCCCAGTCTGCCATCTCGGTAATCTGGGGACTGCACCGACCACTGAGTACTGTATGCTCGGGGACTGGTCGCCCAGTCTGTCAGCTCGGGAATCTGGGGGCTGTACCGACCATCGAGCACTGTACGCTCGGGGACTGGTCGACCAGCCCGCCAGATTGATAAGTCCATCCGATAGTAAACGAGTATGAGATGCTCAGGGACTGGATAATTTTAATTCTTTAGACCTTGCTACAAGGTTCATACTTCGCCTTCCAGCAAGCTCGGGGACTACATCGGTACGATGCATCTGGCGATGCATCTCAGTTTCAAAATCTCTTTGAGGACTTTTCTTTTGACCCTGGCACCACGTGCTTACGTCACCTACTGCCAGGCTCGGGGACTAAGTGGGCACACTTCACCTTGCAGTGAATATGCTAGCTTTCTGAAAGACTATACTTTTCAAAAAAGTAAAGTGGGCACACTTCATTAGGAAAGAAATATTTTTTGATTACGAGCACCATGCATTCTTCGAACAACCTACTTCTTCGATGCCAGTGTTGGTCAACTATCTTTGAAGTTGGCCAGAATGTCATTACAGCTGTTTAGGCAACTTTCCTACTTATTGAAGATGTCAAGTTTCACTGATTGAAGAATCTCAAGATGGCGTGTTACATCACAATACATGGTGCTCGGGGACTAGCTGTGGGGGTATAAACCCCTATACCATTACGGCTAGACTTGGGCTAGGAGGCTTGGCCCATCATGAAGACAGTTCGAGGCTTGATCTAACTGCTCGGAGTTTCGCGTAAGGAAACAAGACGTGGAGATCAAGCGGGATTCTAGTCGGTTAGAATAGGAATTGATATCGAACTATCTATGGCAATTGTAACCGACTAGGATTAGTTTCCAGATCTGTAACCCTGCCCTCCGGACTATATAAGGAGGGGCAAGGGACCCCCCTAGGACACATTATTCTCTCAACACAAATCAATACAACCAGACGCAGGACGTAGGTATTACGCCAACTCGGCGGCCGAACCTGGATAAAAAGCTTGTCCGTGTCTTGCGTCACCATCGAGTTCGTAGTTTGCGCACCGTCTACCGATAAACTACTACCGTGGGTATACCCCAAGGTAGACTGCCGACTAGCTTTCGTTGACAATATCTATTGACAATCTTGATCCTCTCCACCTATTTTCTCTCACTTCATATCATGCTCTTTGTCCATATTACTCTAGCTCATTCTACCACTACATATTGTCAGATGGTGGACACCAGTGATGAAGTCAAAGGAATTAATACCCATCATCAGAATCAACAAATGACTTCTGCAACACAATTGAGCAGTGAAGAGATGATAGCTTGGCAATCCCAAATCCTAGAGATGGCAGCTGATCAGATGGCCAGACTCCAAAATCTTTTAACAGTACAATCTTTACTTCTCCAAGGTGACATAGAAGAAGCTTATACCAAATGTCAGTAAGACCCAACTATGCTACCCTTGTCCCTAGTAAACAAGGAGAAGCCCTTGTTTACACAAGATCAAGTACTAAGTGGAGTGGAACCATAAATAGATTCTTAGTTACATTTAGAGAAGAACATGACTGAAACTCAGGAAGAAGCAATGAAGCGACAAGTAGTAGAAGCCTGGAAGAACATGAAAGCTAAGAAAGATGGTATTAATGAGGCACTTGGGATTCAAGAGTCGTGTAACTGCTACAGATATTATGGTTTACCTTGTATTCAGAACAAGTCAAGCGAAGGAAAGGTAGAGGTACCCCAGGATCAACAGACTGAAGGTAACAAGAAAAGGAAGACAACCTCACCAGAGCCACTGTTAAGTGTCGAGCCAAATCTATGTTCTGCATTGCAATCACCTTTAGTCTCAAATTCTCATCAGACCCATTCATATCTTGAAGAGTTAGATGCCCCTTCAGCTACTCTTGCTATGCCAGAGTTATGCCTAGATGGATGGACCATCACCTACACAGAACTTCAGCCTCGAAAGAGCAATCAAGCTAAGACACGAATAAGTGAAGATACTCCAATGAAGGTGAACCCTCAGAACCAACAAGTTAGTAGCACTTTACTTACTCCCGACACATCAATTCGAGCTCAACATCAGGATAACACCAGCAGTAAAACTGTTAGCAATGCTTGTTACCAGTGTCACGAAGAGGGACATCACAAGAAGCATTGTCCAAAGAAGTACCAAGTTTGTGACTATGTTAATGGTAGATTGAACCATGTGGTTCTGTCTACTGCTCGCGAAGCACAAAATGTTGTGTTTGGATCGATTCTAGTCAACTCAACTCC
Source organism: Sorghum bicolor (assembly GCF_000003195.3). Taxonomy (NCBI): domain Eukaryota; kingdom Viridiplantae; phylum Streptophyta; class Magnoliopsida; order Poales; family Poaceae; genus Sorghum; species Sorghum bicolor. The sequence continues at coordinate 19,699,518 of NC_012872.2, forward strand.
TGCCACTGTTTTGTTTGACTTAGGTTCTTCACATTCTTTTATCTCGAGTAAATGTGTTGCTGATCATAGGATGCTTATGTTGGAAATGAAGAAACCCATACTGGTAAAATCACCAAGAGGGAAGATAAAAGCAACTCATATGTGCCCAAAAGTTAGTCTTGACATAAAAGGTGCAAATTTTTAGGTGAATCTTGTAGTTTTGGAATTGATGGAGATTGATGTCGTTCTTGGAAGAGGATGGTTAACCGCTTGTCATGGAAAGATTGACTGTACCCAACGCTCAGTATCCCTAACCACCCCATCAGGAGATAGGTTTGTGTATGAAGGTACTCAACCTCACCCCAAGGTTTAAAGGACTAATGGAATGACTGTATCGACAACGAGGCAGTTTGAAAGAAATGGAGACCATATAGAGAAGCACCAAGTGTCCTAGGAAGAGTGGTACTTGTTGACCTATCAAAGCAAGACGTAAGAAACCAAAGTCCTAAGATAAGATCTATTTTTCACCCTAGACTCCTTGATGGACTATCACGTGACCAAATTCAATACTTGAAGGTCCGATATACCACCATACCATTATGGTCAATTTCTCATGACCCCTTGGACTGCTTTCTCAGGTGGTGTTCAAGAATTTTCTCCTAGATAAATCTTTTGTCTTTTGGCTTAAGTCTTGCACCTTTACTGAGATAACTGAGATTATTTCACTCTACCTTCTCCCATCATTATGTTGTTTCTCTCCCTATTCTTCAGAAACCCAAGAAGTGCAGTGTGTTATTAAACTAGTAACCTCCCAAGGAAAACTTTGAAGATTATCTACCGACAAGATGAGTGTTCTTATACACGATTTTGGAAGATAAGCTAACACTTGGTTTAAGTGGGGTAGCATTCGCTACGATCATCACTCTCGAAAATCTCGAATCAGAAAGATATGGGGAACTATATAAGAATCTTTATCATTCTTGCGATGAACGCTTATCCATTTTGTCCACGTGTGATCTTTGATTCTACGTCTCATGGGACTACAAATGATTAAGCGTGAAGACTTATTTGATTGTTATTAGAAAACACTAAATTAATTAAGGATTTAAAATTTTTGTAAAATATTCCAAGATTTTATTCATTATTGCTTTTATAAAAAGAGGAAAAGGTGAAATTTTAAAACTTTTATAAAATTAAGTGAAGGGTGTTTTGTTTTGTTATGGTGTGCTTTGTGCCCTAGCTTTGTTTGGCTTGTGTAAAAAAATGAATTACAAAATTTCCAACGAGCCACGTTTAGGTCCTTTTGGTTTTCGGAAAAATAAAACTCCAAAAGTCATATTTGAAAATTAATTTATATTTGAGTGGAAAAATAATTTAAAAATATGTTATTCAGAAAATATGCTTTGCTTCTGAAAGTAGTAAAGAAAATAATTCTTAAAATAACCTCAAGTTAATAAATCCAATTTTGGTTTATAAATGTGGTGAAGAATTTGGTTCAAAGCCTTTTTGAATAAAAAGAAAAAGGTTTTTCTCCTTTCTGGGCCGGCTCCCCTCTCCCTCGGCCCACCTTCCCACTCCCCCTCTCTCACCCAGCCAGGCCGCGGCCCAGCGCCCCGCCTTGGCCCGCTAGCAGCGCGCACCCGCTGCCACGCGGGGCCCACTTGTCGGTCGCTCCAAGCGGCTGACGCTGCGAACCAACGCGTCAGCCGCGTCTCCCTCCTCTCGCCGCACATCTTGGAAGCCGCAACCGCCATTTGATCCGAGTCCAAGCGCGCCCCACGAGGTTCGTCAGCCTATAAAGGCCCAGCCTAGAGCCCCGCGCCCCCCCACGGAACCCTAGGGCAGCAGCCGCCGCCTCTTGTGCTCGAGCCGCGAGCCTCCATAGCCGCCGCCGTCCCGAACTCCGCGCCGCCGACGATCTCCGCTGCCGCAACATCTCCGGCAACGAGGACCGCCCCCCGAGCTTCGCGTTGAGGTGAGGAATCCGTCGGTGCTCTTCCCGTTCGCCCTCTCTCTCTCAGTCGCGTGCGCGCCCTCGCCGTAGTTGCGCCGCCGCCGTTGAGCCGCTCCGCCTTGCGCACCCGCCTCCACGGCCACTCCCGATCCTCGTTGACGCGCACATCGCGCTCGCCCTGGCGCGCGCATCCCGCCCATGCCCTTGACGTGTCCGCCCGTGCCCCGAAGCGCCGTCAAGGCGAGCCGCAGTGTCGCGGCCATGGCACCGCCGCCGCGCGCGCCCGCCCAGCCCGGCCGTGGTCCACCGTGCACCCACGGTCCACCACCCGCGCCGCGGTCCACAGGCATGGGCCGTGGACCCGCCAACCCCGTAGCGCCACGTGGCCAGTCAAGTTGGCCACCCCGCGCCGCCCTGGTCCTTTTGCAAATAAGCCCTCGCTTTTATTCAAAATCAACCCGCGGTCCTGAGTAGTTTAGAAATAATTAGATTTAAGTCCTGTTTTTAGCAGTTTAGCCCCTGGATCTGTCGGTATTTACTGGTTAAGTCCAAAATGATTTTAAAATTCAGTTTTAATTATTTAAAATACGAAAATTAGTTCTGTTTATTCACAGTTTTGCCACTGACTTAGTTTTGGCCATAGAATCCGCGTTTTAATTCCGATTGAGCCCGTTCTTGTCGCGTTAGGTTCGTATCGACGTAAACTACGCTTTAGCAGTAATAGTTACCTCGGTTGACCATTTAGGTTTTCACCATAAATATAAAATGATTAATGTCTTATTAAATGCCTTTCTATTCTATGCAAGTAATTTAAGTTTATAACTTTAGTTTTTCTTAAACAAATATTAATATGTTTAACGTCAATGTGTTTTGTCTTTTCAAGTGTGACTTACTTAGTCTAACCTCTTTTCATAAATGCTTTGTACCAGTTATGTCACCAATTATATGTTTTCTAGGCTATAAAAGATAAAGTGACTTAAATGGTATATAATTGTTTATAATTAGAATATGACTAAACATTTAGTCCTAACCTTTATATTTCTTTATAATTTGGTCAACTCAACTTTCATATATTTCTTTGAATAATCCATCACCTGTTTTCTTAAAATACGACTAACGTAAAGTCGTCTTCTCCGTTTCACTTCGAGCCTCGATAGTCGTGTCTATTTAACTATAGCTCTGTTCTCAATCGTTCTTGCGTTGTCACGATCGTAGCAATAAGCCGTGTCGTTTAGTGCGCTCTTTCTAAGCTTTTCTTTTGATTGATGCTTGTTCTTAGTCGTGATTGTTTGTTTGTCTATTTATGTTGCTTGTTTGCTACGAGTAGAAGAAGCGTGGTTTGTCAGCAGTGAAGACCAGGAGCTAAGGACCGACAGTCGAAGCAGAAGTTGGAGATCAGAAGAAAGAAGCTAAAGAATTCTGAGCAGATATACACTGGGAATAAAGGCAAGTGCAGACACTGTTTGATCATTTTGAACCACCTCATTAATGTCATTTACTTTCCATGCATGTGTCCAATGAATGCAAACCCTAAGGACATGACTAGCTTTACTTACTATTCCGTGTTCACCTGGGGTTATGTATATGGGTAGTCTAGGCTATACTAGGTTTGCTTAGCTGCTCTACTCATCTTATACACATGCCTAAACAAGTAATACTCTCTACTTAACAAACTGTGCTGAATCTTTGGTCACTGCGGTGATGGCGATGTTGGATGCTTACGAGCATCGTGATGATGGTGGTGATAGGGGGAGCGGGTACTGTTGGTGGTCTGGTTTGCCGGGCGTACCCGTCTCTGCTCTCTGTAAGGACTTAGTCAGGGAGCGGCCCCTTGGGACATACAGTGCAGCTCCAAGCTATATGGCTTTGGCTTGACTAATTAGCAGGACCTCCACTAGTAGGGTGTTACTTTCTGGGTAGGCGTGAGGAAGTAACTTGGGTAATGAATATTAAGTTGTCGGTTGATCGGTACGCCATGGCTATGGGTATCGACTGCCGAGCGCCTCGGCAAAAACTTGCGAGTGGCATCCTATTAGTTGGACCCTGTGAAAGGTCTCGTAGTGAGACCCTGCCTGCTCACCTTGGCAGTGTTTTGGGGAGTCATGACCCCGGGCAAATGGGAATCACGACTTGGAGTGAAAGTGCACACCTCTACAAAGTGTAAAACTGATATATCAGCCGTGCTCACGGTCACGAGCGGCCCAGACCCTCACTTGATGAGCAAATTGGATTCACTGGATACTTGGAGATGGAACTTGGCGAGTTTGCTACCTCGTGTTTTGGCGGAATGGCTATTTCGTGTTGGCAGGATTGCTATCCTGTGTTAATAATTGGGGTTAATCCCTGGACTTCTATAACTATTAGGATAGTCATTAAAAAATGCTAATTACTACTTACACTAATTAAGGGTTGGGTTTATGCTACTCATAAATAGTAATAGGTTATTCTAATAATAGTCATAATTAAAAGTGATCAACTAAAATGCTACCGCAGTCAAACCAAGTTAGCTTTACCTTGTTTTAAGCCTTGCATGTCATTACTTTCCATCTGTGCTTGCTGAGTTCGACATGAACTCACCCTTGCTATTTTCCCCCACACCCCAGTGTGTAGTAAAGTGCCACTCAGAAGAAGGATAAAGATGTCATGAAGTTTTCCAGAAGTATATCAGAAGTGCTTGGCGTACGGAGCCCCTAGTCAACCGTCCCTGAGAAGAATGGAGCCTAAGAAGTTCTAGCTACTGTTTCCGCGAACTCTGATGTTTTGTAAGTGTTATTATAAATATGTTTTCCGCTATATATAACATTGATTCTGATAATTCTATTCTTTTCTTATATGTGTGGACTTCCTGGGCACACATATGACGACTCTGGTCTTATTTTAAAAGCCAGGGTGTGACACGAACCGATCGGTTCGGTAGTACCGAACGCCCTGGCCTACTCTTAGAGAGAGTGTAGGAGCTGAAATCCTAGAGCTTCTGAGCCACAAATATACGAGCTTGGTGAATTGATTCCGGGCGTGCCAGTAAATTTGACCTAAAATTGACAAAGTAGAAGTACAAATGTCAAATTATGGAACCTACCGGTTATTGCGAGACAGTTTCGAGATATATGGCCTTAAAAAGCCGTTGAACAAAGGAAATTACTAGAAAGTCAATTATTGACGATAATGCAAAACAATAACTAATATAAAACACTTAAATTCTTATCAAACATTTGCATCTCATGAGTAAGGATATTCAGATTGGCTATTTAGCCGATACGATGCGTGTGAATAAGAGATAGCTTACGCGTGTGAATAAGAGATAGCTTACGTATATTATCCTTTTATCCATTAAACAAACGACAACTTTATTAAGACTGGTCCAAAGGCATACGGTCCTAATAAATTACTTTCATAATTGTGTTGAATCAATATTCACCTGGTCTAAAGGCCAGCGGGCTTCAAAAAATTCAACACAGATTACTAGTTCATTTATTGCACAAGCGGGTTCATGCACGCGCGCTATTCGTTTAAGCTTGACTGGATCGACTATTTAGCGGATACAGTGTCCATGAAGCACAAACATGATCTATTTACTTCGTTATAATTAGATTTGATTTTTGTTACCAAATTAATCATAACAAATATAAATATCCCGAACGCACAACATGTGACAATCAAGATCAACGGGTTAATTATCTTAATTTTGCTTGATAATCATTATTAGCTTAGGGTGTATAACAAGCGTTTAGATATATATTTTGAATTAACCCATTGAATCTTGATTGGGCAGAATATTGTTATGATAAATAAAACATTAAGCTTCAAACAATATTGATAACTTGATGAATCTATTAAATTGCCAGTTTAATAGAGCCGATAACTAATTTGAACCATTATTTATAAGAGATTGAAGCAATGCAGCCTTACAAATATGATTCAAATCGATAACTAGTTCAAATTCGAGCTTGACATGAGTTCGAATGATGTAGCCATGACAAACTAAACATGAACCATGACAATACTTACAAGCAAACCGAAGGTCGAAATCCATCGATGTAGCTCGATTTGTTGAAGGTCTCATCAAGATCTACTTCTACTATACTCCTAAGGTTGGTGGCCGAATATGAAAAGGGTTTATATTATGATTGTGTATACTTTTATAAGGATCGGTTTCCCAATATTTATAGTCTAGAATTCTAGTCTCATGTCCTAATATGACTTTTCTCTTAAAAAGGTAACCTGGACTCTAACTTTCCCTTTCCTAATCGAACCCGACACATCTCCTTCGTCTTGCCTTGTTCCGACACCCTTCCGATCGACTAATTTCATTGCGCCTCTGGTTTAGTCGATCCACTCATCCGATCGCCCCTCCTTCTGCAAAGCAAGCCCACTGGCAGTTTTCTGACTTACCAAAACTTGGGATGAACACATGCCCCCCAATTTTGGGATAAAATTAGTTTTATTCAAAAACTACCACTCAAAACCGATACATACATATTGATTATTCCGTTTCCTCCTCTATCTTCTCCGTTCATCGGTCTTAAAAACTAGGGTTTCCCTCCAAGCATCCTCAGTCGAAAATTCGAAACCCACATAATCCATCAAATTTCCACACGATTAAACCCTAATAAACCAACTCCTTCAACTCGGCGAGTTTTGCTCCAATGGTGTCCATTGACAACATCCGAGAGGTATGCCTTCTCCCTTCGCTCCTCTGAATTTTCTTACTCTGTTAGCTTACCCTTACTGTTTTCTTTTATTTAGGATCTCCAAGGCCAAGTATTCATCCCACTTGATGGCAATCTGCACAAGATTTTCCTGGGTCCAATGGGTGATCTAGATCCCTGCACAGTAATTATTGCCGAGACTAACAGAGTTCCTTTCAAGGAATCCAATATGCATCTAGGTCTTTGGGACAAAATGACTTCTTTAAGGAATTGGCCCTCAATCATCCTAGGCTAGAGGAACTGGCTGATCAAAGTAGCAGCCAAGAAGAGAGTAGATTGGACAACTAGGAACTCGGACCAATACATCTCCTTGTCCCTCTCTGACATCAAGAAAAATGAACCTATGCTCAAAACTGCATGTTTCTTCTGGTCCAATACCTATAATGCCTTTCTCTTCAAACAAGACCCAATGTCCCCAACATTAGTCAATGTTCATATGTTGACAGGCCTCAACAGTCTGCTGGTGAAACCCACTGCTATGCTTGATAGCACAAAAACTGGGGGTTGGTCCCAATATATTATCAATCACAGGACTGACAGCGGATCTGTGTCTGATAGAGAGCATACAGCCTTTCTAAACATGTGGTTGGACAGAAATATTTTCTGTGGACAAGCCTTTTCTAACCCCGACAGAGAAAATATCAGGCAACTCTGAAATTCCACTTGGCAAGATTCTTCTTGGAGCACTTTACAATTTGCTGAACAGAGTCTCTCAGCATCTGATGCTGAATGAGACTATTTCAACAATCACAGGCCCCTGGTGGTTATTGTAGTTATGGCTCAACTTACACTTGCATAAGTTAGTAGCTCTAGAGCTGATCAGCCTATCTTTCCCCTCCTTGGAATATTCAGAAGAACAAGAAGAACAACTTCCAAGAAGTCAGAAATTTCGCCGATGTATGTCCTTTGGTGAGGTAGCATGGGCAATCACTGCTGATGGATTAATTACTGACTTCTTCATGCTTTTCTACAAGGGTTCCCCAAAAGCATCTCTAGAGTGGTTTGTTTACTCTGACATCCTAGAATTTGAACTTCCAGCATCATTCAGATTCCAAACTATTTATAGTGATCCTGAGGAGCTTAAAATTCTAAGCCATCTGGTTAGGCCAAGTCTTCTACCTGTTGAAGTTAGGCATGGCTGAGAAAAACATCCAACTTCCTATGAATTGTTTTGCCCTTCAATAGTACCTAGACAAATGGGCTTTGGTCAATTGCCCCCAACCCTATTCTTTGTTGATAAGGTGAAGCCGAGAGAAACTGTTACCACTGGGATAGAGTATAATAAGATCCTTGACTTTGAGCAATCTTTGCTGCTAGAAGCTATCAGTGGATGGGAATGTGCTCCTTTTACTTCCATAGCTTTTGATCATTAGTGGCAAGAGTGGAGCCAGCATATCTTTAATGCACCAGTATCCACTTACTACTCCCTCTTAGACCCAGACTTCTAGACTGCACTTGAGGTATGATTTTATACATCACATTTTCATAATTTCATATTCTCAGGATACCCTTAAATATGCTTTCATTTTAATTGCCTACAGGATCTTGTTGGCTTGACCCCTCCACTGGTGAATTATGATATATGGTGTCCTGACCCAAGACTGGACAAGGATGCACCTTCATTGAAAACTTTGATGAAGAAGCCAACATCAAACTTGCCTGATGATCAGCCGATTGCTACACTAAAAAGAAAGCAACCAGGTGCTTCTCAAAAGAAAACTTCAAAGAAGACCAAAGTTGCATCTTCAAAACAACTCAAGTCTTTAGCCAATGTAGCTACTGAGGTACCCTTTCTACTGATTTCCCAGTTATACAGCATACCCGTGCATCAGCTAACTCTTGACTTTTTAGGACGTTGCTCAAGAATCTGCTATTGAAAAGGGACTTGAACTTCCTCACCCTTCAGAGGATTTATCTTTCACCAGCAGTGATCATGATGCTATCCCCAACCTAGGCAATATTCTAGAAGTTTCTTTAGGTAACATCTCATATAATAGCCAATAGGATAAACCTTTTTACTTATATTAACTTATTTCCATGAATCCAGACCTTCAACTTCTTGAAGTACTTCATCGGCTATTCCTAGCTCTACCATGGTTTCAGTGGAACAGGTATGTTTAGCCACTTATCTTCTTGTTTGCTAATATCTTCTGATAAACACTAATCTGTTTACCTTGATAGAGGAACAAGTTTCTTCACCTGATCTGTCATTCTCTTTAGAGGAATATCTTGATGAAGAACCAATCCTAATCTTAGAAGATACACCTCCCACCATACCTGATCACATCAAAGCTCAATTGCAAAGACTAATTAACCATCTGGAGCTAGATATTTCAACCTTGATTCAGGATGTAGGATCTATTAGAGAAAACTTCAACCAAATCAAGAATGATCCCCCTTCTTTTTTGAAAGAAGTAATTCAGCCAGCTGCATTCTTGGAAGCTAATGGCCCTAAATTCTTCAATGCCCAATCCAGATTAGCTGCTTGAGAAGCTCAGAAAAACTCAGCTACTACTGAAGACCAATGCATCCAAGAAATCCTATCAGTTAAGAAAACAATCAATCTTCTCAGAGAATCCTTTGCTAAAATCAATAAAGATCTGGCTGCTCTCAATGAAGAAAGGACACAACTATTAGCTCAGCTGAAGACTGTTGAAGATGCCATCAAACAGAAGGAAGAAGCTTTATCTCAGATCCCTGCATCTTTAGCTGATCAGAAAAAGAACATGGCAATCTTGAAGGCTAAGCTTGGCAAAATTAAGCAAGACAAGAAAGCCAAGATTCCTGGATCAACTGAAGAAGATCAACAAACATAGCCGAAATAGATAACATCAGGCTTTCATCTTTAAATTCCATTAAGTCTGCTCTGAACATGTAATTCGAATACTTTCTACACTCTATTACCCTGTAATTCATAGACTTAACTTTTATGTACATAGATTCCTTTTTCCTTTCAGTAATTATATACTTATATTAAAATCTTATCTGTTTAACTGAATCCAAGTAAAATAGAATCCCATCCCTAGGATCACGAAGACATTTTAACTTTAGCCGATCCACTCACCCCAAATTCTAGGAACTGTCTTTGCGATAACCGATCCACTTTCTTCAGAGAATTAACTGCACACCGCTTCACCTTCGACTTACCCCATTATAAATAATACCAGAGCTCCAAGAGTAAAAGTCACACAGTCAGACTTGCATCTTCATCCTTTCAATCCCTAAGCCTCCTGCCTTCTCTCCTAAAAACCCTAAGCTTCCAATCAATGGCAGACAATGGAGGCAAGCGTCTGGCGTCGCCTTCCTCTTCTAAGGACTTGAACTCTGCTCAGCGCAGGCGTCTAGACAGGTATTTTGATCAATACAGTTCTTTAGTTAGTTTCATCTTGATCAACTGTTCATCCCCTATTCTTCTTGCAGCCCTGCCCCCTTAGTCAATCCTAGGGTAGGCCCGAGCCATCCTGCTCCTGCGCGCTTGGGCCGTCCTGCAAAATGGGCCAAGAGAGAGAGGAGAGACGTGCCTGGGCCAAGAAGAAGAGCTGGGCTCGGCCTGCGGCTTGGCCCACACTGAAGGGGAATGGGATGGTCACGCTGGCTTGGGCCAGAAGCAGGCCGTGCGGGGTGGGAGGTGGAGCGTGCCTTCCGGCTAGAATAGAGAGAGGGAGGGGTTTTGTCTTTTCTTTTTTGTTTCTTTTTATTTCAAAGCCATTTCAAAACAAATTTGAAAATCATTTTAAAATCAGTTTGACTTACCTTGAACTTTAATTAAATACACACAATACAATAAAACAAATGCCCCAAAAATTAATACACAATCATGTGCTAAATCTATAATGAATTTTAATTTAATGAATATTATTATTTTCTCTATATTCCATGAGCACAAACATACAAAATTAAATCATTTTTCACCTATTTCAAAAGTTGTAAATTTTTGCGTGTTACAAATCTACCCCCCTTAAAATGAATCTCGTCCTCGAGATTCAGAAAAGACACGGATTCCAAAAGAGAAATAGGAAAAAGATATTGATCACTATTTCAACTTCACGACTCACATTCCAAATGCAAACACTTATGTCTGGGGATCATAACTTGTGAACAAAACTTCCATAAAATGTCTATTATTCGTAATTGATCAAGGTCCACCTTGACTACCAACTTTTGACTTATACAACTCAAGGACATGATAACTTAGCAGGGATATGCCTCCTCAGGCAGGAGTGGACCACCTTGATGCTCAATTCTTTTCCCTGATGGTGCGGTTAAGAAAATTTTCCACTAGGTAGCATAGATCACTCCTTTGTGTGCACATAACCATCCATTACCAAGAACCAAGGGAATGTCGAGTGACTCTAACACAATGAGGTTTATTGTGAAGTTTTCCTTTCTTATGACCAGATTGATATTCGAGCAAACCTAATCTGCCTGTATCTCTCCCCCTGGAATTCGAACTAGCAAAGGCTTCCTGGTTGGACACTTCACCCGTTCGATCGCCTTTACCAAGTCGGCGGAAATGAAAGAATGCGAAGCACTTCGGTCAAACAGAGCAAAAACTAGCATTGAGTCCACCTGAATATAGCCTCCCACCACTTTGGTGGCTCCTTGAATGTTGTTCCTATCCACATTGCTCAGTTTTCCATTGATATAATTTCGCTGCTCTTTACTCCCGTGAGCAGGCTTCTTACGGGCTTTCCTTTTACGCTTCCGTCGTTGTGGATTTTGATTAGATTCACTGTCAACTTGCTCTTCAATATTATTATTTTTATAGTACTCAGCTTTATCATACTCATAGCATCTTTCTTTAAAGGCAAGATGGTCATAACCATAAGATATCTCAGAAGACAATTATCACTCCAAGATATATTAAATTTGCATCATCTAGTGACATCAGGGTACTACACCCCTTAAGACGAGGTTGATTGGGGGACACTGGGGACTAGTTCTCCTATCCTTTTTGGACGCTACACATCATAGTCTTTTATATTCGTTGTACCGAGTCTCTTGATCCAAGGTTAGTTTCACCACTAAGTTCCAATTATCAGTACTTTTATCACGGTTAAGTTGCTTCACTCTCACATCGTACATATAGCTTTGTAAACTTTGGTGTCATCTGATCCCCATACACAACTCTTAATCTATGAGCATCAGCAATGACATATACCTCCATTGATATTCTCTAAATGAGATGATATCCTGAAACAAAACCAAATTCACCGAACACTTGTGATCCTCACATATGATCCAACATTAGCCAATCCTTCTCATTGTAACTCCTTTAATTAGGCTATCCCCCTTAAAATGGGTCAACTAGGGGACACAAGAAAGGTAGCTTGCATATTTTCCAGACAAGTTAACTAACATTAAGAACTTTTGACATCCCAAAGATCTTATGTGCAAGAGAATAAACAGGTATCCTGAAATTTTCTCGTGATATGAAAACACTAGCGTAGTAGAATAGACGTAACTCTTATTCTGTTAATCCAATAGAGTTGTAGCTTATACCATTAGAAAACTTATGAAATTCCCTACAACTTTCATGTAGAAGACCTCCTTAGGTTCTGTCTTTAAGCTTAGGTAAAACAACCAACTTAATATCCACCCTGACAATGTCTCAGCAAAGGTGCAGTAAATTCCAGAAGTTATATCTCGAGCTACTTAACTCATCTGGAGATGGTCCTTACATTTTTGAAAATCTTAGGAAATCCTCTACAACTTTTGTATACAACTTTTTTCCCAGGTTCTAACGTTATGTTATCTGAAAATAGGAAATTACCGGATCTGTTCAAATTTTGAAACAGTACAGAAACATCCAATTGTAAATATCATATCTCAGGTTCTACTTATCCAAATAAGTTCCAGCTTATACTGTTGGAAAGCTTAGCAAATTGTCTAAAACGTTTCTATAGAATACTTTTCCAATTTCTATAGGTATATCTGTCTCAAATAGTAAGTAACCGAAACTGGTCCAGTTTTCTGACAGCACAACTGTATCATTTTGTGATTTTTGTAACTTCCAAACCATAATAGCTATGAGGGTAATTCTTACGGTCAGAGAAAGATCTTCAAGTCTAGTTGTTCCCAGAAAAATTTGATAAACTTTGCACGATCAGAACTTGAGATACACAACTGCTCCAGAAATCAGTAAGGGATAGAAACAGGATATAACCAAACCCAACTACTTATGTCATTACTCCTTATGCCTTAGGCCTATAAACTAAATGATATTGTGGAGAAATCCCACAAAATTATTACACTCATTATAAAGATCCAAATCGAGCATAAACATAATAACAAACCAATTAAGCATTGAAGGTTCACACTTCACTCAACTTGCGATACTATCGTTCTCTTCATAGTAAGGGTAGAGATCCTAAAACTCCTCTTCAAAAGACACAAGAAGATGATAAGGGAAGGTTCTAAAAGCATACCAACTCAAGGGGTGAAGGTGAAAACAAGGACTTTTAAAATAAGCAACAAGGTAGAGACAAATAGCAAGGATAGAGATATTGTATATAAAAAATACCAAGGTTTATGGAGGAAGGGTGTTATAACAATTTCCAAAACCTTAAGACGACTAATTTCTAACTAGGCTTGCATCCTATAGCCAGCATTGCTTTGATACCACTTTGTAATACCCGATTTTAAGGAAAAAATCAGATATGCACCATATATGAGTTTTAGAAGTCAAATCTCACATATAGCTACAAATAAGGGGTAATATCAATAGACAATGCAAAGATATATAATGTACTTAGTATAAAAGATATAACCTTTGATAGCAAACAACGGATAGACAACTCCAAACTTTGGGTATTAACTCCTCTCTACAGGATCCAACTGACTGGTTGATTACAAGCCTAAAGCATCTCCTGAAGTGTGGGGAAAATAGCAAGAGTGAGCACATATCGTACTCAACAAGTATAACCAGAGGTTCATGAGGCTCAATAAGCGGACACTGGTTTGACTGCATTTAGCTTTTATATGTAGATAGCATGTTTATGTTCAGATAGCAAATGTCAAGGTAGCATAATTAAATCCCATAACCACATGATCAATGTATACAAGAATTAAGAATAACACATATAAACAACATAATAAGCCATCATTTATCATCATTAATCATGTTCATCAGTGTCCATCTATTCTATCAGTTTTCCGGACCGCCCGTATCCGTGGGCATGGCTAGTATACCAGATTTGAAACTCTACAGACGTTGTACATCTTTACTCATGAGTCGTGATTTACCCTTTCACCCGAGGTTGCAAGTCTCTTAACCCCCTTCCAAGGGAGGTCAGTAGGGATCACTATGAAGCCTTTCAAAAGTTCATCTAACAAGTTAGGGCCGCAAGGATTCCTGGGCGTGCAGATATAGAGCCCCCCTTCCAAATGGCATAATGACTCGCAGCCTATACACATAAGGACAGAGGCCACACTATACCCAAAACAGCAAGCCCCTCTAGCGCCCTTTCGGGTAACCTCTAACAAGCTAGATAAGATCTTCATACCGAGCTAAAGCCAGAGCCATATAGCCCTCATGGTTTGTACGAGTTGTCCCAGCTTTTGCCAAGGGATAAGTCCTTATGGAGGGTCAAGATCAGTCTAGCAAAAGCTAGAGTTCTTTCCACCCTTTATGTTAAAGTTGCTAGAAAGCTTATTTTATTGTTTATTGTATATCCAAATATTCATGTTACAATATCATGAATTATAATCAAGCAGTAGCAAGCACTACCTAAATGCATATCCAAATAGGCATCAAGGAATACAAGATAATAATCATCTATGATTTTTCTAAGGTTGTCAAGGTGAACACATGCATATGATATTTGTATTAAAAGTGTATAGGTAACAAGGATGGTCCCAAGTTATACTTGCCTTGATCCATTTGCTCTTGCTTATCCTTTTGGTTCTGCTGGTCTTTACTGGTTGCCAAAGCTCTGATCTTGATCACCAAAAATTGCTCTCCATCTAAACTCGATCATCGATCACTAACACACAAACAATCGGAGACAACATACATGAAGCAAACAAGGCTACAATTAAAACAGTACACCAATCATATAAAAACAGTATGAAAAGTTTATAAAATGATTCTACACACTGCTACGATCTCACAGACGTAAAGATCACGAAAATCGGAGTTAAAACGATGAAGTTATGAATTTTCTAAAATTTTATTTAGAAAAATAATTAATTAAATGCTGCTGCGAAAATAAAAAGTTTCAAACTGAGAAAATAAAGTTACTAACATGTCGATCTTTCAAATACGAATCTAACGCATTTTGAACGTGTCAAAACGGAATTAAAATAAATATTTTATGGCCAAAACAAATCTAGTGGCAATTTTGTAATTACTGAAAACATATTTTGAAACAAGTCGGAACGGAATACGCTTTCCAAAACAGCAAAGCGTAATCTTTTCTATACGTTTTGGACCGCGGGTTTGAAACCTAGAAAACACAGGGGCTCTTTAAAAAAAATCCAGGCCCAAAGGGTATCGGCCACCGTGAGGCGTTGGATCTCGCGCGGATGGCTCGGATTAGATCGGGACAAAACGAGGGGGAGTCCTGCTGACTGCCGGCGGCCTAGGCGGCGGTGCCATGGCCGAAAAAGGCCGAAACCTCACCGGAGTTCATGGTTAACGCGATTCTAGGCACCAAAAAGGGAAAGAAAATCACCGGGACAAAGCTTAAGTTAAGGCGAACTCACCTAGACGCCTATTTCGCAGCGGAGAGCTCTCGGGGTGGGCGGTCGACTCAGCGGGGCGGAGCTCGGTGTCCTGCTTGGGTTTGGCACTGAATAGAACTCTGCGAAAGCCAAAAGAGAGCGAGGAGAAGGGGTCGGCAGCTTCTCCGGAGCGACGCGAAGCTCGGCACGTGGTTGCGTACGACCCTTAAGCACCTCGGAGCGAGGACCACGGCGGCGGCTATTCCTCTGCTTACGGCAAGATTCGTACGGCAACTCAGAGGTGGAATTAGGGCTAGAAAATAGCGCATGGATGGAAAGAAAGATGCAGAGGGGGTCGTGGAGCCCTATAGGGTAGCTCGGTTTGCTCCCACGCGGTGAATCCCGCAAGAATCGAGATCGTGCGGTTTTGGATGCCCTGTTGGAGTCCGGCTTGGTTACGGTTGGGAGGAAGAAGACGGCTGATGCGCGGGCCCGACTGGTCAGAGAAAGGGGAAGAAGGAGTGGGGAAGGGCGCTGCGCGCTTGGGCCGTCCTGCGAAATAGGCCAAGAGAGAGGGGAGAGACGCGCCTGGGCCGAGAAGAAGAGCATGGCTTGGCCTGCGGCTTGGCCCACGCTGAGGGGGAATGGGATGGGCGCGCTGGCTTGGGCTAGAAGCAGGCCGTGCGGGGTGGGAGGTGGAGCGGGCCTTCGGGCCAGAATAGAGAGAGGGAGGGGTTTTGTCTTTTCTTTTTTGTTTCTTTTTATTTCAAAGCCATTTCAAAACAAATTTGAAAATCATTTTAAAATCAGTTTGACTTACCTTGAACATTAATTAAATCCACACAATACAATAAAACAAATGCCCCAAAAAATGAATGCACAATCATGTTGCTAAATCCTATAATGAATTTTAATTTAATGAATATTATTATTTTCCCTATATTCCATGAGCACAAATATACAAAATTAAATCATTATTCACCTATTTCAAAAGTTGTAAATTTTTGGATGTTACAGTAAATGGCGGCAAAATGTTGAATGGAGATCATGTTTTGAAAAATATGGTTTGGTGAATTTGATCCGCTAGATTACAATGTTTCAAAGTATGAGATATGAATGAATTTTTACTGTTCTGGTACCCTGCTAGCTATGTTTCAGTCTTCCCTATATATATTTGTTCCTAGATCTTCCACTAAATTAAATCGGATGCAATGCAAGTACAACGCAACGACTTATTTTTGGCTGAAAGAAATAAATGAATGTAGTCCACTCGGAGATCATCAGGAGATCAGTTCATCATCATCACAGCTTAATTAAACAGCCGCCGCCGCTGCCCCCAGTCCAACAAAGCCGCGGCTTGGAGACATCACCGCCATGTCCAGCGGCTGCTGGCCGAACCACTCTGTCGCCGTGCAAACGCCTGGCACGGCCACCACTTCTTTGGGCGTCATCAAGAAGAAACGATCCTTGCCGTTGTCCCAAGCTCCCTCAACGACGACATTAACCGGCGCCAGAAACCTTCCCACGATCCTCGCCGCGGGGCTCACGACGTCCGTCTCCCACGCGACGCGCTGTGCGTTTGGGTTCCTGGCGCCGTCCCCGACCTTGATCCGAAGCACCTCTGTGACATCGAGGCGGTGGATATCGCTCCACCCGCGGAGGCCCTGCAGCCGGTGGATCTTGTCCAGCTGACGGCGCGCCAGCACGCACGTGTTGGCCTTGATCTCGTCAACGGCGGCAGCGAGGAGCCGCGCTCGCCGCTCGTCGTCGCCGTCGAGAGCACCCGCGGCCTCCGTCCGGAAGTACCCGTCCATCTCCGGCACGCCGATGGCCCTCCGGATGCCCCTGGAGTAGTCACCGTCGTCGTGCCGAAAGAAGGGCCGCACCTCGCTGACGAGCCCCTGGTCCAGCATGCAGTCCACGCGGCTGCCTATGTAGCGGTCCAGCACGGCCAGGTCGCTGTCCACCCAGACGAAGCAGCACTGGTAGCGCCTGCGAAAGCCACCACCACCAGCATCTGCAGCTGCAGGTTCTTCCCCGCCGTCGTCCAGCAGCGCCTCGAGGTACCTGTTGGATCCGCCGGCGATGATCGGGACGCGGCGCCTCTCGGCGACGGACTCGACGGCGCGCGTGGCGTCCCTGCAGAAATCGGCGGCGGTGTAGTCGGCGTCGGGGCTCACCCCACCGATCAGGTGGTGTGGCACGCCCTGGCACTCCGCGGCGGTGACCTTGTTGGTGACGACGTCGAGGCCGTCGTGCACCTGGATCTTGTCCGAGTTGATCACCTCTCCGCCGAAGCGCAGCGCGAGGTCGATGGCTAGCTTCGACTTGCCGGTGGCCGTGGCGCCCATGACCACCACCACCTTGACCTTGGTCTTGCTGCCTCCGCTCGCCGTGGCACCACCGTTGACACCCGCCATCATGCGTGTATACGTGTACTCGTCTTTCAGTGTTAACACGTACGTGTACACAAAGCTTGTAGTTGTAATGTAGGACTGTAGGCGAAAATACCGTGCATGGGCCTATGTTTTTATATAGTGCACGAAGTAAAGTCAGTACTGTGTCGTCACTGGTGTGTGTTTCTTCATGAGTTCATATATGTCTCTTCTTGGACAGTTCGCCAGTTTTGGCTACTACTGTACAACGAAACCCTAAAACACGCCTTGTGCCAGACCTGGCTTGGGGTACGGTTCAAGAATTACTTTTCAAGTCGTTTGACCGGTGCAGCGTTTAATTGTCCTGTGATATATCCTGTCTCCAGACATGCAGACGACGACGGTCGAATTTTGGATGGCACTGCTCGCTGCGTTGCATTGCATGGAAGGAAACCTTTTTGCTGTCACCGAGTGAACACACGCACGCACGGACACACTCGGAGAGAGGACGCAAATTTGTTGCAGTCACGAATAGTTCGCACGCATGTTTTCAAACTCCGGTTTTTGTAGCTCTACTACTACTACGATTTTAATGGCGTTATTGACTCCGCAATATTAGTGTTTTCCCATGCATATATGGCGCCAGTACCATGTGACTCCACCACGATATATTTCCAGGCATATACTCTATGTCACCGATGGGTGTTTTGTTTGTCTGTCCTCTCTGCAGTCTGCACACACTTGGCCACACAGTCTGCATGCAGTCTGCGGTTCCAGAAGGAGAACGACTCTGGAACGCATCTCCAAATTCAGTTTTTTTATATATCCGTAAATATAAGCAACTCTAACCGTTTAGTTATTTTTATTATAGAGACTATTTTAGAATTTATGTAGCAGAAACTAGACTATATGCTATCTTAACTTTGTAAAATAAGAAACTAGCTATTCCTTAATTTTAGGTAGCTATATATAGCCAATCACGGGCATTTGCTAAGTGATTTTATAAAATAGCAAAGCTGTTGATGACTTTATATTTTTTGAATAATTTTTTAATTTTATAAAATAGCTAAACAATAAAATTTAATTAATAGTTTATTCAAGTTTTTGATGTTGCTCTGAAGGCGACAAATTATCTAACGCGTTAATTTTCACAAGTCTACTCTTTCAAAATTTGTGACAAGTCTACCTTTTTGCCGTCCTACAATAACGCCACATCGTCTCTACATATATATAGCTTTTTAGCTTGCAGCATACAAGGCACAAGCAGCAAGTGTAGGGATAATTAGTTCAAGATCCGTATACGTACTACAGCTAGGCACAAACAAGGCTGTAGAAATCATGCGGCTTTCGCAACGGACTTTATCCAAATACCTCTACTCTCTAGAAATAAAAGCATTTGGAGGGGTGGACTAACCGACTAGCACGTAGAAATCATTTTCTATATAATTAAAAAAATACAGTGAAAATAGCAAAAAAAAACAGCATGCTCAGCCACTCAATAAACATGGCGGTAGCGTCATAAGTTGCGCATGTGTCATCAAGGATCAATCATCCCTTCGTATTACCACACCACGTAGTCACTTGCGATTATTTGTAGCACAAACTTCTATGAAGTTTTATCAGATGTTTTCAATGATCCCAAATAATAAAAAATGAAGTACAAATTTTCACATCTCTTTGAGCACAATTTTGGTACAAGGTGTGACTCCATCAATGACTTTAAATGTATATTTAGCCAATCATTAATAAAAAAAATTATCAGCTATACAATTTTAAAAGTTCTCCTGCATCGAACAGTGTTTGCTCGTCTCTATTTCTAATATTAGTTTACCATATTAACCATGGCTGAAAATTGATTTCTAGCTATGATTGGTAGGGTGGTTCGTCTCTTAAAATAGTTGGGTTCGTTTGGCTAATAAGCTATGGTAGAAAGTGTTAGAAATTTAGATATTTTAATGTTTGATTTAATCCAGAAAAATACACATAAAAAAGTAGTGATATATATGTGCACGTGTGTAATTTTATCACTACTCAGATTAGAGATAAACATTGCAAATACTGTAGACATACTAAAAATAAAATAAAATCGTTTAGAATTGTACCCAGAGGAGGGATTAATGCCGAAGGCACCGACGGCTTCATTCGCACTAGTCGACATAGTGCGTTGCTTAAAGTAGCAGAGCACAGTCGATGTAGGAAGATGTTCGCAGTGCAGTCCCGCGAATGTCCACCAGGAAGAGACGATGACGATGTAGTCGATCTCTCGTCGCCACAAGAAAGAAGCCAATCCGAGGTAGCTGATCCGATGTAGCGGGAAGAAGCCGATCTCGCCGATCCGAGGTAGCGAGCAGTCGCGGAAGACGCTCCCAAAAAACCTGATTGCCCGCACACCCGAGCATGTTCTCGATGCAAGGCGTCAGGTTCCGGAGGCCTGCTTTCCCGATCTCTGTGCGCATAGAGGTTCGGGATAGGGATGAACCAGAGCAACTTGACAGAGAAGAGATGGAGAGGACTGATGTGTTGTGTAACACCCCAGGTGTTTGTCACTTGCTAAGTACTAGGTTTGAGCTCAAACATGACAAGTTCAATGGTAATAAAGAGGTCAAAGTCAATCTATGAAAGTAAACTCCAACTTGGGCTTGGTGTATGCAACCTTGCTTGCATATATGCCTTTTTAAAAGGTATGCTTTGATGATGCTAAAGGAACCTTTCCATGTGTCTCATATCTGTCTCAATCTATGTTGGTCTCTGGAAATGTTTGGTGAAGTTTGGAATCAAGAAGTCACATGAAATGATAAGTTATATCCTTGTTGGAATGACTCTATTAAGGAAATGGAATCATGGGTCACCAACCAAACCTTGCAAACTTGCTCATATGATACTAGATGAATTATACAACAAAAGTCGTGAAGGGTTCATGTTGAGCTTATGTCAAGAAAATGCTTCAATTGGCCTAAAATCCTATTTGGAGCTTTATCGGGTTACTACTTTGATCAAAGTGAAAGATTGACCTTTGTTGCAGTTATGAGGTTTGACCCTAAATGAAAGTTGTAGTATTGCTTCTGTAGAACAAACTTTATTTAAGGATCAAGAGCTAGTTTGGTACCTATCCTAATCAAATTGAGCTCTCAAGAATCAATTCAGTGCTGATTTGCTACCTCCATATTTTGGCTAAGTCCCTGAAAGTGACAGCAGTGAGTTAGCTCCTTCATGACATTTTATTATCCAAATTCTTATGGTAACTCAATTAGATTACTTAATATGAGTTGGACTACTCTTCTTGATGAAAGCAATGGATCAAGTATCATCAATTTTGGAGTTCATTTGGGTATCTAAAAGTAGCTCCCAAAACAGCAAAAGATTATTTTATCGCTAAACGGACGTCGACCCGTTGGCATGCCGCGTTCTCGTATTTTTGTAAAGCAACTCAAGCTGGTCCAAGAATAAAAGTTGTGGATAATTATTTGGAGAAGAGCATACAAAAAGTTGCATCAAGTTTGACATGATTTGGACCATCAATTCTTGGTTTTGCTAATCACCGTCAATACGTTGACACTCATGACTTGGCATCTAATTATCTCCTAATCTGTAAGCCTAATGACCATGACACTTAAACGAAAAATGTAGAGCAGCACGAGTTTGACAAACTTCGTTTTTGGCCCATGACTTAAATCGGCTTAGAAATGGCCCAAATCGGCGTCCCACTCTGGCCACACCGTCGCTCGCCAGCTGTTCGACAAAATGCGTCAGTGGGAGAACGCGTGGACAGCCATGCAGAGCTCGCGCCTCCTCGTCTTGCCGCGTGCCCTCCGCGTGTCCGCGCCCGCTGCTGATGTGGGAAGCTCCGAGCATCCTCTCCACACTCGCCCACACTCCCTCTGCTACTCCCTCGCCTCGCCCGCGCTTGACACAGCGAGAACGCCGCCGCGTCCGCCATGGCCGACGGTCGAAGCTCGCACCCGCCGCAATGCTCGCTGCTCCGCGCCTTCTCAGCCCAAACCAAGTAGTTCAGTGCCTCCGCCGCGTCGTGCTGCTCATCTCGCGCGCGCTCAGCCGAGGTGGAAGACCGCCGGAGTGCCACCACCACTGGCCGCCGCCGTCGCCGTCGACATGTGCACGTGGCCAAGCCGCCACGGGCCCTCTCCCGGCCATCCAAGGTGACCAGCGGGTGCGCGATGACCTCCTGGTGCTTCCCCACCCCTCCATCGGCGCCGACGAGGCTCCGACCGGCCGGAACAGAAAGCTCCGGCGAGATCCCCTGTTTTCCTCGCGACCAGGGACCTCGTGTTGAAATATGAAACAACTCAGGGTTCTAGATGCGAAGCTAAGACTCATATGAATAGTGCATCTGGACTGCAGTTGATTTCGAGAAACTCCAGGGTTCCCGAAGCAAAAGTGTTTTCCTTTATCTTTTCTTTGTGCAGATTTCTGGATGAACTTTAGAAATTCATAGTAATTCATAGAAAAGTCGTAAAATAGCAAATGTGGACTTTTTGGAATCCTTGTGAAATTCTCTATGCAGTAGATCTATAATATGGCATGGTTTAGTTTGATATTTTAGTCGTAAAAATAGTTTTATACAGTTAGGTTTTGATTGCTTGTTATATTTGTCTTTTTTTATAACTGCTGTGTTGTTGCTCCAATAAATGTGAAAATATTGTGACATGCTTTTAATATGATATTTGATGTCTGGCATTTGTTTCAGGAATTTAGGATTGATAGATTAAGAGTTATGAAAATAACAAATGCCCTGTGTTGCTTTGCTCCTATTCTGAGTGGATCTGCATGTTTGTATTGTTTGGCTCAGTTCAGTTGTGAATCATGCCTTAATAAAAATATATAAGTTTTAGTACTTTTCATGAGCTTTCCAAAAAGATAAATAGCACAATTTTTGGTTGAGCACATGTTGAGTTATAGTGGTTTAAAGTACTGTTCCAGTTTCTGTCTAAACCCAGACAGAATTGCATTGTTTGTAATGTAAGACCTTGTTAGTGGTATATTTAGCTCTAGATGTTTATAACAAAGTTGTTCACAATTTCGTAAGCTTTCTAGAAAGTACACAATCATAAATTATGGATATATGAACTTCAAGTTATAGCTGTTTAATGTGGCATGACAGATTCTGTCTATGTTTTAGACAGAGATGTCTTTATGGGATTAATTGACCTTGTTAACTCTAGATTCATATTTAGATGATAATAATAAAGTTGTAGGTAACTTTATAAGCTTTCCAAAAATATAAGAATCATGTTGGTTGGAGGTATACAACTCCGGTTATGCTGCTTTGAATTGCCTATCAGTTTTCTGTTTGTAATTATACCCCTACTGTTTGGGCAGCATGAGCAGTTTTGATTGTGCAATTAATTCCATGATACAAATGATGTTTTCTGTGAAACTTGTATATATAAAAGATATAGATAACTTACTAATATATCTTGTTGTACAGTTTCATGTCATTTGGCTAAGTGGTTTGTGAGTTACAGTAGTATGAAGTTCATCCCTTGAAATGTTTGTTTTCTGGAAATTCCTGGACCAGATTATATGGTCATGCATGTTTGACTTGGTTAACTTGTTAATCATGCTAATATGATTAAAGATGAATTGTAGATAATTTTATATTCTCTCCATAATGTCCTATTGCATAGTTTTTGGAGTTGTGTAACTCCAGTTATGATTTATTTACTGAGTTGTTGCATGTATGTCCAAAATTGCTGAAAATGCATGAATGCTTGATTGCATTACTTGTTGTGTGCAAACTGTGATTTATGTCTTTAATGGTGATTAAGTAATACACTTGTAACCTTGTAAAACTTGTGTCATTATTGATATGTTTGCTCTATATAATTGGTCATGTGATGTTAGCTAAATAACTTTAGATGCCTATGTCTTGCATACTTTTATGTGATGCATGTTGTGTTATTATTCTTTATATTCATGCACTTGCATCTTGCATCTCATCTAGGTGCGCTAGATGAATCACGTGAAGGTCATGATGTCGAATCAAACTCAAAGATGGTGTTTGGTGGACCTCTCCCAAAGGTGGAAGGACTAAGCAAGTGTTGTGACCTTAGATGTCACCAAGACGGAGCAACTAACTGAACTGACTCAGTGTTGATCCCAGGCAAGCCCCGGAGCATTATAAGTCTCCCACTACTTTTGAATGCAGTTGAGAATATATGTTATATATGTATTGTTGCATTAAGTATAGGAGTTGGGTGAAACCCTTGCTGCATATAACACTCCTTGTCCAGCAAATATACCTATAACCCTATGTAGATTCAGGATCGAATCTAAATGCTTAGTCATGCTTAGACCGGTAGAAGCCAGGTGATGTCCTATCACCTGAGCGAGATAGGTGGATACCTGAAAAGGTTGGCTATATATGCTATCATGAAAATAACCAAGTGATGAGGATGAATAATTGGAGACCGGGCGGGACGATGGTAGAGAAGTAACAAGACATGGAGGTCTTGGGTGCCTATCTATCCCCGCCTGTGTCGATTAAGGACCGATCGTTGACGGCCCTCTTGTCATGTTGAACGCATGCCCCACACTTAGCTGGAAGGATAAGTCGTTCCGACCGCGAAGCCTGAACACTATCCGGGCCGGGAGTCGAGCCGCCATGCGCTGTATTGGTGATGGTTGAGGAGAACGACGAGGGCGCGGCGCGCAACCTTGGTATACCTTGGATACCTCGGTCGCCGGAACGGTCCTCGGGTACTGGCGGTGCCTGCCGAACCCGCGAATTGGTCCTGGATAGTGCAATATGGTGACCTGTAGCTCACTTTGGCCGGTGAGTGTGGTTTGTGTGGGGAATAAATCGCCAGCTGGTCAGAAATCGATTCGAATCGCCATCGCTCCTGGATAGTGAGCACTTGACTTGAGCTTCGTCATCGTAGTAATGTTTATGGAACACTTGGGTGGTTATGGTATGATGATGATGTTGGAAATGCCACATCAAATATGGGTACTATGGTTGTATCTTAATCAAGTGATTGCTTTAGTACAGGTGCTAATCTAGATGATAGGTTAATGATTATTAACTTGAGCTAAATACCTGAAAGGATTACTTAGTTGCAACTTAAGCTTTTTATGCAAAAAAGTGTTGTCAAGCTAGCTCCACCAATAAAGCCATGCATACTCCTTGGTGTCATATTATTTCTGGTTTATGACGGGTAAGTCTAGCTGAGTACCTTCTCGTACTCAGGGTTTATTCCCACTTGTTGCAGGTTGTGATGTATCATGGCTACTGCAAGAGTTGGATGACTCCTACCATATTAGAGGAGTAAGATCATGGGCATGATCCTTCTTAGTTACCTCATCTATGTTGCTTTTGTTGGAGTTGACCTGGATACTGGCATGTATTTGAAATGAGGGCAATATTAGTTTCAAATTACTTTGCTTCCGCTACTTTTCAACTTAAGTTGTAATAACTATATTGAACTCAGATGTATGTCAAACTATTTGTGAAATGGATGTAACATGTGACTTGTTATGTTGAATCACTACGATCTTGGCTGGTATGTTGGTTGGTTTGAAATCCCTCGTGATTTCACGGACTACCGGGTTTATGAGAGTTCGATTACGGTAAAGC
The DNA here is from genome assembly GCF_000003195.3 of Sorghum bicolor. Lineage (NCBI taxonomy): Eukaryota > Viridiplantae > Streptophyta > Magnoliopsida > Poales > Poaceae > Sorghum > Sorghum bicolor. The sequence continues at coordinate 19,724,793 of NC_012872.2, forward strand.
AACTGCTTTGGCGGGAGTTTTTCGTAGTTGATCTCTTGTAAATTGGGCGGTTCTGTTACATGTTGTGTCTTGCACAAGGAAAGAATAATACTTGAAAGGAATATATAGGCTAGAGAGGAAACGTCTGGTTTAATTGCAATCAATGACAGTTAATTGCCTTTAACTACTCGACTCGCACGCACGCACGTACGCTCGCCTCGCCTCCACGGCTCGGCTCGGTGGCGGCAGCGCACGCGCGTGTGGCACCCTATTTTACTTCCTCAATTTCTCTATAGGAGCTATCACAGGCCATCTATTTAAGTTGAGTTAACACATGGTCAACAATCAATCCGGTATTAAACCGTTTTCATTATAGCATTTATTATGGGCTCTAGAATTAATCATCAAATTGAATATGAGGTAAAAGCCCACATAATATTCAACAATCCTCACCTACATCTTGGGCACATAAGAAAAGCTCTCAAATTTCCATGTCCCTTCATATACCAGCTGTTTCGGTGGAGACTGTTAAGTTGAACTTCCACCTAGAATAAAGATTACACTTAGTCACAACTTGAACAATGGACTATGCATTGAATTACAAGTTTTGCGTGAAATAAGTTTCATCTAAACTCATAATTGATATCGGGTTGCATGAACATCCCCTCTGGTTGAAGCATATAAGTCATACTTCTAGCCCATTCATGAGTATCTAGAACACCCAGATCTCATAGACTATGACTAGCAGTCAAACTCATATAGGTGTGTTCCTTAAAGATGTTTTGTAGGACAACATTTATCACTTCACAAGCCTCTTTGGAATACATTAAGGTATATAGCCAACCTTCCTTACAGACTTAGGAAAGAAGTACAATTGAGATGAGTTAAATAAAGGGTCTTTCCTCACAATCTATTTCTGGTTTGTTTCACTATTCTACTTCACGGGATCTCCGATCATATAGAACAAGTTGCTACCATGCTAGACCTTACATGGGTCTCAAACCCATCTCACTTGATGCACTATCGATCACATTACGTGATAGTCCCTTTGTGAATTGATCTGCCAAATTCTTAGACGTATGGACATAGTCCAACGCTATAACTCTAGAGTTTCTCAGTTTTTTGACAGTCTTCAATTGCCATTTTTTGACATGCCTTGTGGACTTCATGTTGTCCTTAGAACTGATGACTTTTGTGATCACAATTGGATTGTCACAGTTCATGCAAATAGCCGGCACAGGTTTCTCAACCACCTGTAGATCCATTAGAAGTTCACAAATCCACTCGGCCTCAGTGCCAGCAGTGTCTAATGATGTGAGTTCTGCTTCCATGGTTGACTTCGTTAAGATAGTCTGCTTGCAAGACTTCCATGAAATAGCGCCACCTCCAAGCAGAAATACATATCCACTTGTGGCTTTTAAAACATCAGCATCAGATATCCAATTGGCATCACAATAACCCTCTAATACCTTAGGGTATCCGGTATAGTGAATACCATAGCTCATAGTACCTTTCAAATAGCGCATTACTCTCTCAAGAGCTTGCTAGTGAATATCTCCCAGATTTGATACAAACCGGCTAAGTTTGCTAACTGCAAACGAGATATCAGGCCTCATGGCACATGCAAGGTACATCAGTGAACCTATAATTTGAGAGAATCTTAATTGATCCCTTGCTATTCTTCAATTTTTCCTCAATAGCACACTAGGATCATAAGGCGTAGGAGCAGATTGACAGTCACTATAACCAAAGCGACTTAAAATCTTTTCCACATAGTGGGATTGCACAAGTGTAACCCCACCATTGCCTTCTCTTAAACTCAAAGTTTTTAGATAGAAAGTCTTTAACTTCCTTGATCGCATCAAGGCTTGTCCCAAAGATCAGTATGTCATCCACGTACATACAAAGGATCACACTTTCACCCCCACCAAACCGATAGTACACACATTTGTCAGCTTCATTAATAGCAAAGTCGGCAAAAGTTAAAGTTCTGTCAAACTTCTCATGCCATTGTTTTGGAGCTTGTTTTAGGCCACATAAGGATTTTAATAACTGACACACCTTGCCTTTTTGACCACTTGTTACAAATCCATCAGGCTGATCCATATAGATCTCTTCCTCTAACTCTCCATTTAGGGAAGCTGTCTTTACATCCATCTGATGAATGAGAAGACCATAAGAGACAGCCAAGGATAGTAACACTCGAATTGTTGTCAAACGGGCAACCGGTGAGTAAGTATCGAAGAAATCTACTCCTTCTCTTTGTGTATAACCCTTAGCCACAAGCCTAGCTTTGTACCTCTCAATTGTACCATCAGGCCTAAGCTTTTTCTTAAACACCCATTTACAACCTATAGGTTTACACCCAAAAGGCCGTTCAACCAGTTCCCAAGTTTCATTAGATATTATTGAATCCATCTCATTCCTTATTGCTTCCTTCCATAGGTCAGCATGAGGAGAGGGAAATGTCTCTTTAATGGTAGTTGGGATATCATCCACGAGGTACACAATATAGTCATCTCTAAAAGACTTCACCTTCTTTTGTCTTTTGCTCTTTCAAGGGACTATATTATCATCCTCCTTAGGATAGTGAACATGAGGTTTCTCATATTGTTCTATCAGAATAAATTGCTCATGAGAATTTATAGATTCATGACTAGAAATATCAGGTGTACTTTTCATAGGGAATTCACTTTCAAAGAATGTTGCATCTCTAGATTCAATTATAGTACCAACATTAATATCTGATACTCCAGAATTTATAATTAAAAACCTATACCCTATGTTGTGAGCAGCATAACCAAGGAAAATACAATCAACTGTCTTAGGTCCAAGTTTGTGTTTCTTGTTTATTGGCACATTCACTTTAGCCAAACAACCCCAAGTTCACAAATAGGAGACATTTATTCTCTTCTTTTCTCATTCCTCAAATAGTGTAATTTCTTTATTCTTTGCAGGAACTCTATTCAGGACATGACATGCTGTCAGTATCGCCTCACCCCACCATTCATTAGATAGTCCCGATGTCTCTAACATGGCGTTAACCATCTCTATTAGAGTACGATTCTTTCTTTCGGCAATCCTATTAGACTGTGGTGAGTATGGTGGTGTCCTCTCATGAATAATTCTATGTTCTACGTAGAAATCAGAAAAATCACTTAAAAAATATTCTCCACCACGATCAGACCTTAAGCGTTTAATTTTCCTCTCAAGTTGATTTTCTACTTCAGCTTTATAGGTTTTACTAGGATCATGCCCGTGCGTTGCAATGGGAGAAATAATTCCACGATATTACAACCAGAATCATTTATTTTGCGTTGCAATGTAAACAAAACAATTCCATGGGAAAAATAATAATTCCACGATAATACAACCAGAATCATTTGTTTTGCGATGCAATATAAAAAAACAATTCCACAATAACAATAACTCAAGTTTAAACATGTGTTGTACAATTACCAAAAACAAAAAAAAAATTAAGCGTCAAATATCTGCAAGACAAAACTATGCTACGATAATTTTAAGTTTGAATGTAGGCTGTATCATGTTCAGAAAATTGACTCTTTGAGCGTGTTCATGTTCAGAAAATTGACTCTTTGAGCGTGTTTTGGACTCATGTTTTGCTTGACGGACCAACGGCTGAAATGATCATAGATGACGATGCCCTTAAACGTCTATAGCAAGCAGAAAGAAGTGCTTCATTTTCTTAAATGTTTGCCATTAGCGTTGAATACAGCCCCTCCTTGTGTTTGCACAAAGTGCGCCCAGCTGTAGATAATAACAGGGTGCTGAATAAACCAATTGTGCAAACAGAATAATTTATTTAAACTATAATTCTGTTAAAAAGTTTCAGAAAGTTACCTTTTTATTGTTGTCTGCTGCAATATCCCCTTCTTCAAAAATTCAAACTTTTTGCTACTATCAAATCAGCAGTGTGGCAGCAGCAACATGCAGTCTGAACTCAAGATCAAATTTGTGATGAGACACTTGAATGGTCGCCCCAAGATTAAACACCAAAATGGAGAAAATAATACGGCAAGTGCAAGGTTGTCTAGTATGTCTTTTTGTTCAGATAAAAATTTCGGTTATTGTATTGCATTATTGATTCTACACAGAATCTATCATGCATTTACTTTACTGTGTAGGCATCATTGACTAAATCAACAGACAGAAAAGAAAAGGGCATATATATGGCATCTGTGAATGATTAAGTAATCAATTATCAAATAAGCAATAAAATAATTCTAATCTACCACTTTTCAACCACACACTATTTCAGTTCTTCAACGAGTTGATCATAGTCAGATTGTTTCTGTCTTGATTTGCTTTCTATCGGAATTCCTAAAATTGCCTTGACTGTAGACTTTGGTCAGTGGCACAAGGCACAACTTGCTTCAATGTGCTTCTAATCTGTGCTGCTAGGTTCTTCTCCTCCAAGTTTTCTTTCCTAGTGCATGTTGTTCATGACCTCTATCTTGTGGCATGACTTGATTCAGTATACTTTTGGGTCACAGTAACAGCCTGAAGTCAAATATATTGATGACTCCTAAATCTAATAATGGACATAGATGTTCTGTGCATCAAGTATTCAGGTTGATGTACCCACTTCTCAAGATTCTCCATGCTAGTCATCAACCTCACAGGTTCTTTCATACCGGTGACTTGACGAGCTGACTGCTAGCAAGATGATGTGGCCACCTGCTCCAGCACACGCTAGGCCTCAAGACATTTTTGTTGTTGGTTATTGCAAGAGAGCTTTGCTGACAATGGCACGATGAGCTACACTGCACTGTGCTCATAAGGTGCACTGTTGTTATGAATCAATTGAATAGATGCCCCAATATTAGTGAGGTTTGCAGAACAACAAAAATTGCACAATGATATGGACAACTAATCTGGCTACCAGAAATCAGAATAATGAGCATTTCATTCTTGCCCATTTATTACCTTTTTGCAACACGGCCATCCAAATTCAGAAAAGCAAAGCATGCAGAGCATTCGGCTGCTTCAACCTTCACGTTGGATACACATTCTTCTTAATTCTTCCCCCTGTCACAAATTCATAAAAGCAAAATGAAAGAAGTGGATGCAGATTCGATTCGCGGTCCCAGTTTGTGCACAAATCTAAATGGCACTCCCTGAAAATGATCTCTAAAGAATCCAACACCCTGCTAAAAAAATCAAACAAAATCAGATAGAAAGCATTCAAGCAACACCACTCTGTGAGATCCATGAGCCGGCGGAGGACGCCGACAAGGCCGACCATGGCAACTCTGTCAAGGAGCGCTTCCAGGTCATCCTGCTCACCCAGCTGCACGTACAGCTCTGGATCCGATGGCCTGGGTTATCTTCCTGTCTTGGACGAGGGAGAGGAGGTGGTGGAAAGGGAGAGGATGCGACGGTGTTCGGGCTTGGCTTCTCTCGATGGCGGCATGCTGGGATCACAAGTGCTCATTCGTTCGGCGAGGGCGACGACGGCACGAGTGCGACAGCAACAGCGACGACGGCGCCGGTGCGGGTACGACGTGGAGGGAGAGGAGGCGGCGATATTCAGGCTTGGCTTCTTCGGATGGTGGTGTGCTAGGATCGCGAGAGCTCGTCCGTTCGGCTGAGTGTGACGGCGAGGGAGAGGAGGTGGCGGCATGGGCGACCCTCGCGTGCGAGCGAGCACAGCGAGGGGCACGGGGGAGAGGGATCTCGAGAGAGGGAGGGGAGACGGGAGGGTGATTGGAAGAAGCGTGGTTGGTGCTGGGCGGGCAGACAGCGAGTACGCGTGGAGAAGTCTCGGGCGGATCTGAGAGCGAGGGCACATAGGGAAGTGCCGGGCGACACCAGATCACAGGGTGGACGGAATAGTTTTAGATGTTTTAGTTGTATGTAGGGACAGGGAAAATAATATAATGTTTCATCCTTTGTTTTAAGTAAGTACATATGACAAAATCTAGTACAATCATCTATAAATGTAATGAAGTATCGTCTACCACCTTTAGTCAATTAACCATTCATCTAGCATAGATTGAAATAGATTAGTTGTAATGGTGCCAAGTTCCTCGCATCTGTAGCCTTGTGAGGCTTGTGAGGTTGCTTGGATTGCATGCACACATGGCACTTAAAACCTTTGACTAAATTAAATTTCGGGATTAAATTCATATTTGCTAGCCACGTTAAACAACTAAAATTAACATGACAAAATCGCGAATACCAAATATTCGACTCATTCGAAATAATAATATAGTTTACAACTTTATTATACACATCAAGCATGGATGAGCGGAACAAGTCTCCGTAGTCATAACCTTTACCAATAAAAGTTCCAAACTTAGAAAGTATAACTTTATTTGCTTTAAAGATAATTTTATAGCCATCTCTGCAAAGCTGAGAGCCGTTAACTAGATTATTTTTGTTGGAGGAGACATGCTGCATGTTCTTCATCAGCACCGTCTTTTCCAAAGTGAACTTCAGAATGACCGTACCAACACCAAGAACACGCGCATGAGAGCCGTTTCCCGTCAGTAAGGCTCTAGTGCTGCCTTCCTGATAAGAAGAAAATAAAGAGATGTCAGTAGATATATGTACATTAGCTCCAGCATCCATCCACCACTCAGGTGAATGACAGACTGAAAAAACAGAGGGTAAATAATTACCATACTCAGATGTTCCTCCTTCAGCCTCGCTAATATCCATGTTCACTGATTTTTTCTCTTCTCGCTTGAATTTGTGGTCTGGGTAAGAACTTGCCCAATGATCATCACTACCAGAAACAAAGCAGCCCCCTTTTGGTTTTTTCTTCTTAAAAGATATTGTTTGCTTTGGCTTCGGAGTTGTCCTTACTTATTCTCTTGCTTGTTCTTTTTTTTATTACGGAATGCATATTGATTTTTCTTCTGCACCACATTGGCACTAGAAGACTCAACGTCTTTCCCATGTGTGTCTTTTGCTCTCGCCTTCTCCTCAACATCAAGAATTCCCATGAGTTCGACAAGACCAAACTCTTTGCTCTGATGTTTTAGAGAAGTAGCAAAATCCTTCCAAGTAGGTGGTAGCTTAGTGATTATACCACCGGCCACAAACTTTTCAGGCAACACACAAGGGAATTGTTCAAGTTCCTTTGCTAGTGCATGTATTTCATGTGCTTGTTCAATCATAGAACAGTTATTCACCATTTTGTAATCAAACAGTTGCTCCATGAGGTACAACTCACTACTCGCATAAAAAACCCCGAACTTGGCCTCAAGCGCATCTCATAACTCCTTAGCAATGGTGCAAATGATATAGTCGTCGACATACTTTTTATCGAGTGCACTTATTATGGCGCCTCTGAAGAGGTTATCGGCTGCTAGGAACTTTCGCTCCTCCTCAAGTGTAACTTGTTCCGGCTTCCCATCTGTGTCGTGATAGCAACTCATAGCAATCAACCACAGGATCATTCTCGCACGCCACCACTTATAGTTTAAACCATCAAAATTATCCAGTTTTAACGTAGCAACAAAACCACTAACAGAAAAATACCTAATATCAGGTTTTTGGATTGTTAGAAATTTAGACATTTTAATGTTTGATTTAATCTAGAAAAATACACATAGGAAAGTGGTGGCATATATGTGCATGTGTGTAATTTTATCGCTACTCAGATTAGAGATAAACATTACAAATATTGTAGACATACTGAAAATAAAATATAATTGTTTAGAATTGTACCTAGAGGAGGGACCAGTGCCAAAGGCAACGGCGGCTCCATTCCCACTACTCGACATAGTGTGTTGCTTGAAGTAGCGGACCACAATCGATGTAGGAAGACGTTTGCAGTGCAGTCCCGCGAACGTCCACCAGGAAGAAGACGATGACGATGTAGCCGATCTCTTGTCACCACCAGAAAGAAGCCGATCTGAGGTAGCTGATCCAATGTAGTGGGAAGAAGTCGATCTCGCCGATCCGAGGTAGTGAGCAGTCGCGGAAGATGCTCTCAAAAAACCTGATTGCCCGCACACCCGAGCAAGTGTCTCGATGCAAGGCGTCGGGTTCTAGAGGCCTGCTCTCCCGATCTCTGTGTGTGCAGAGGTTCGGGACGGGGATGAACCAGAGCAACTCGACAGGGAAGAGATGGAGAGGACTGATGTCGCTCGCACGCACGCTCGCCTCGCCACAGCACGACATGGTACGCACGCTCGCCTCGCCTCGCCACGCCACGCCACGGCTCGGCTCGGCTCGGCTCGGTGGCGACGGCAGCGGCGTGCGCGCGTGTGGCACCCTATTTCTCTTCCTCAACTTCTCTATAAGAGCTATTATAGGCCGTCTATTTAATTTGAGTTAACACATGGTCAACAATCAATCCGGTATTAAACTTTTTTTATTATAACATTTATTATGAGCTCTTGAATTAATCATCAAATAGAATATGGGCTAAAAGCCCACATAATATTCAACAAAATGTACCATTGGCAGATTGAATACTGCTAAATGGTTGACAGATTCGGCTGATAAGTCGTTGAAGTAGTGTGCCTACTTGTTCTATTTCCAGACCTAGTTCATAATACAATAACATATAGGAAAAACTATTACATCTCTACAAATCATATTATAATAGTGGGAAAATAAAAAATTACCTATGCTGAGACCCACAAAGCCACTAATATAATGGGCAATGCGTCTATCATTCACGAGGCATCACTAAGGACATGAAGTGTCTATTACTTTTTAATAAGCTGGGCATAAAATGAAGCACTTCACTTTTGTGAAATATAAAAATGATAAATATATTTATTGCTGGTCACCTACTTATGTAACATTGATGGACTGTTGGAAAATACATCACACATGGTGTCACTAATGAGGTGCTTCCCGCTACATAGGTCCACCCTTACTTCACTACCCATAGTAGGAACGAGATCCTCTGTAGTTTGGACAACTACTGCTCTCTACAGTTAGGTCAGCATGTGACCGTTCACTGAGATCCAATGGCAACTGACTCCCACCAGGCTTCCTTTGTGCAACGCTGGGCCTTGGCCCAACAAGCATAGCGTCGTTGCCTGTGTTTTTGGCGCGAGGTGCGTATGCTCGTGAGGGTAAGCCTTGAATGATGATTTTCTTGAGCCTAGTGGTCACTGCAAAGAGAGATTCAGGTAGGATAATTTAGCCATCTTGTAAATTCTGAGTGGTTGTACATGCTTCTCTAGCACGGCCATGTCGACCGACACCACTTTCCTGTCATCAGCCTTTGACGGTGGTGCCGAGATGGTGACGTGCCAGAGATGAGTAGCGGCGGTGGCCACTATATAGACAAACAATCCAACGTCCAGCCAAGGTGAAGTGTGCCGCGAGCGTGGTGGTCGGCATGGGGCCAACATTATGCTGTTGCTGTCCTCGTCATCATGCAGCTCATTTGTCACAAACTCATGGTTCTGTTTGTGAAGGAATTGGAGTAGAATTGGGAATTGAAGATTTAGTCACAAGCTAGTTATTCATCTTGCACATAGAAATATGTTCATCAATGACGATTCACTAGTGACGAGTGCTAAATTCATCACAGAATGATAGCATTCTATGATAAAATTTAACAGATCGTCATGCCTCACGAACAACAGAGCTTTGGCACGAAGAATAATGATGACAATGAAAGGACCGTCATACAATAACAAAACTAAATCATCATTGGTTATTTGGCTCTTGTTTCACCTCAAGGACATGGCGCTGTGGTCCCACTAGTGGGTCCCCACTTCGAGGCCGTGGCAATACGGACCCACCTTCGGGTCCCATCCTCGATGACATGGAGATGTGGTACCACCGACGAGGCGTGCTGGCGAACACGTGGCGCCATGGTTTATAGCAAGTCTTTTGATGAACATGTTGAGCATATCCAAAGTGTCCTTGATGTCCTACGTGAGCAAAAGTGTACATTTTGCACCGACAAGGTAGTCTTTCTTGGCTTTGTTGTTTCAGGTCAAGGTGTGGAGGTGGATGAGGAAAAGATCAAAGCTGTTCATGAGTGGGTGCCTCCACAAAATGTGAGTACAAGCTTCAATGTTGCCGATTTATCTCCTTTCTTTAGATTGGACGAGTCGAGGACGACAAGAGGGGGAGGATGATATGACCACGCCAGCAAGCAAGATGTCACAAGCTCCAAGTCAAGCTACAACCACTCAATATTTACCTACACCGACACCAGCCCAAGTCATTGATAGACCGATTACACATAGTCGTGCAAAGAAGCTACAAAAAGAGGTCCACACGCTACTTTGTGAGATTCATTTTAACATTAATGAAAATTATATAGTACCTAAGTATTGTACCTTGATTGTACTTAGGTATATAGAAGAAGAGAAGGATGGATGGAACCCTAAAGAACAGACCAGTGCAAGTCCCAAAAGACAGACTAGAAAAACGGACCAGTAGAGTCAATAACGGACTAGTGTAAAGAAATCTTTATAACTTTTCACTCACAAAAGCTATGAAGGCCCATGCAGACTTGTTGGAAAGCTTGTGGAGTCTACTTTTCAGTTTATCTAGTGGTAACCAGTTTGGATACTCCATATTGCCTGCAGACTAGAATTAGTACATACTTCTCAGAAGGTCAATAGTCTGTCGTGACAGAATGTTGGTACAACTTGCCGAGTAAAGCTGTACCAATCTACAATGTTTGTTGCTCGATGGCATACATTGCTGGAAAGCCCTTTGAGTCTAGTTTCACACCCAATAAACGGTTCATCATTTGAAATTATGGTCAGTTTTTTGGAAACTGCTCTGGAGGCCAACAGTCACGCGCAGCCAGTTCGGGAATCCATTCCGAGGGGACCTTTCACATTGCCTTCCCTCAAAAACTCTATTTTGTTTTCAAACCTATCTAGAAGGGTTGTTCCTAATATAAATATTCCCTCCCTCTAAGCTATAGGCACCTTTTGATCATTTGATAAACTACATGATATTGCAGCCACGCTGCTGAGTGCCTTACTCAACATTTGTTCTTTCTTGTTCTTCCTGGACTTGTGAAGTGAATCCTCTGGGTTCCCCTACTCCGTGCTCTACGGCTTCCGTTCGGCTGCACTGTATTGTGTGGATTAGTTCCGGATTATGGTTGTGCGGTCGTTCGGAGATCGAGTTAAAGTCTTTGTGGTTTCAGTGCCTCTCTCCCCGTCGCTTGGTCGCATCCAACCTTTGTCAGGTATAAATCTGGTTATCCGCTATTTGCATCAAGTTATCCTTGTTCTTTTGATCTACTATCGTGAAGATTGGGCCACCCTCGTGCCGATTCATATTGGTACCCATCAAATCTACATTCAGAGATTCCTATTGCTGTCATTCATATACTAGATTAAAACTGCAATGTATCAAACATGGAATGGCTGAATGGAGTTATTATCTTGGATGGGTATGAAAATGGAAGCAACCTTGCTGCAGATTGAGAGATGTTGACTGGAAATGAGATAGCTACAAATTCCTAGTGCTAATATTTTATCCTTGTATTAACTGTGTTCTATTAACACTTGACAGATGTTGACTAGAAATGAGATTGCGTATAACTGAGAACAGTCTGTACTTTGTTTCCACATGCTAGGTGATTCCTGATTGTTTCATTGTACACTAGCTGTGCTTTTGTTAGTAAGAACCAAACTACAGTTTACATAATGTTCCACAGAACAAATCATTTAAATTGTACTATAGTCTGTCCATGTTGCTAGGTTTGCTTCTACCTCTCTAGGACAAAGCACAGCTATCTATATTCTTTAAAGTACATCTTGTGTGATATTTGCACCTCACTTTAATCCAATAAGTATGAACTAATGATGGCTCATTATTGTTTCAGTCCAATATGGAAGCTTTGAGGGCAGCACCTGTTGCTAAAGGGTGAGGCAGGAGTATCCAATGTGCAGGTTATGTCTTAGGTGCTCTCCAAGAACAGCTCAAACCTTTTCCTTAAGAACATTGGTATCAAACCAGTGGCATCCTCCAACTCAGTAGCATCAAATGAAGGCGAGCTTCGGGAACAACTAGCAGCTGAAGCTAAAGCTGTTGTCTTGGGGAGCTCAAGAAGAGAAGTGAAGAGGCTGAGGAAAAGCTAGAGAGGACACAAAGTGAGATGGAAGAGATGAAGAAGCTGATAGAGATAAACAACAAGGCAGTGGAGGAGAACAATGCGCTGTTGAAGCATATCTTGTCCCTCAACAGCACTTGTTCGACATGATAGCTGCTCATAGGTACTGGTAGTAGGTTGGCATCCTGGCGATTTTGTTTATGCAATGACTTGTAGCTGCTATTGCTGGTGGTTGCCATCAGGGCTGGTGTTTGCCAACTTTTATTAGTTGAACTGAGTTTAGTAGTGTTGATGGTGAACTGAGTTTGTGCACTTATGTTGCTAGTGATGTCAAGTAATTTATGTGAACTGAGTTTATTAGTGTTGATTCAGTTCTATAGTCATTAGAATACTAGATCTGTCTTTATGGAACCTTATGGTCATTTCAATGTTATTTGCATTTTCTAATGAAATCAGCATGAGCACCTGAACATTCTGTGATGAAAATTTTGACCTTCTGTGACGATTTTGTAATCAGATCTATGACAAAAATGAGAATCATTCAAAGCAAGGCAGGTGGACTAATCACATCCTGCCACATGGCCCAATAAAAAATAACACGTGTACCTTCTACGTCACCGACCATGTTAGCAGCCACGTGTCAAGCCACGTCAGCAGAGACGTGGCAAGCCACATCAGCTACCACATGTCATGCCACGTCAGCTGGCCACATGGACGTGCCACGTGCACAAGACATGTCAACTGTCAGCATGGCAAACGCCGTTTGGTAGCCTGACGAAACGATATGCTATGACGAAAAATAGCGTAATTCAATGATGAAAATAGTCTGTCATAGAATGAATTCCATTCTATGATGATTACTGTTTCATCATAGAATACATGCATATCTATGATGAAAATTCACGTTTCATCATAGTGGACAATCAATGATGCTCATTCCATGACAAAATACTTTTCATCACAAGTTCATCATAGAATATTTGTTGTAACGATTTAGGAGTCTTCTGTGACAGAAGCATAGCGTCATTGATGAGCACATCCCTAGTAGTGACAACTCATATGAATGAATGCTTCGCATTTTGTGTAGTTTCACGAAGAAACAATTTGCACAAATTCCAAGCACTTGTGCTTCCTATGTAATATCCTATACCAACAAACATATGAGGAAGTGCAACATTCCTATACAAACAGATTCCACCACATGTGGAGCTTTCCTACACAACCACCTAGAGCTTGCTCATTAGGGACTGCACCTAGAGGTGTGCATATCTCATCACCAAACATGGCACAGATGGTAGGCACACTGCCAGCATCCGTGTTACCAGCAGGCTATGTGACGAACGCCACTACGAATACAACAGCGTCTGAGCGCCAAGGCAACATGAAGGGGAGGAAGCCAGATTCATGGGCTCTCATGTGGTATTTAGCTTGGGGATGCATAACAACAGCCATGGTGAAAGAACAACTGAACGAATGGGCAAGGAAGATACACGAGGATAACAGTAGCGGTGGCGAAGAAGACAGCATGCTCGAACGTTGCTCATGGGTTTTAGATGGGCTATTGGACTGATATGGTCCTTTGAATGACAGCTAGTGGCACAGATGCGCTGACTGCAGACTGCAGTCCATGAGGTCGACTGCATGGGTTTTTTTTCCCATAAATAGGCAAAAGTTAGGTGAAAGCCCAAGTTTGGTTTTAGTAATTAATGAAACTAAGTTGCTAATGCCTTGTGTTTAAGTGATTTTAGTTAGGCATAGCAACACGTGTGATGAAGGTGCAAGGTGGCATGGAAAGATGGCCACATGATTGCAAAGAGATGAAGCATGGAGTAGAGATCATGGTGATAGACAAGGAGTTAAGTGATCAAGGCAAAGGTATAAACATAGAGTTTTGCTTTTGTCGGTCTAAGTTGAGTAGATATGTGTTTGACCAGATTTAGGTTAGATAGCCGACTATCAACAGGGGAAATCACGGTTATCTCTCGAATCAAGTGCTACTAGGTCCATATCTTGAGCACATGCATTAGGATCTAGTAAAGTGCTAACCTAACACCTTTGTTGAAAATGTTTGTAAAAATGCTAACACACATGCACTTTGGTAGTGGATACTTGGTGGTATTAGCACATTTGCAAAGGAGGTGGAGTTCCTAGGGTAGAGAGGGGTTTGTGTTCCTCTCTCCCACCGAGCTTGCGAGGTGGTGTTGACACCGTTTTTTGGTATGAGTTAAGACGGTTAAGCAGAGCTCATCGGTAATGGGGAAATTGCTATGCGGGATCGGTAGAAAGGTGTCGAGAGTCGATTTGAATAATGCCAATGATGAGACGATAGTTGGTGCTGCTAGCCTAGGAATGGAAATGACGACTGCTGATTATTACCGATTGATCGCCAATGCCAGTAGCAGAAGATTGGTCGCCGATGCCGATGGAGGGAAGTGAAGAAGCTGTTGTCGATGGGGCAGGACCTGATGAATACTTAAGACAAGGGGTGATGAGGGTTTTGTCGTAGCTAGAGGAAACATAGGGATAGATAGTTATTGCTTATTTTAGTTTACCTTATATGTAAGAGTCCTACCTACTTTGTTTAGATTTTAGTCGTATTTGGTTGTAACTCTTGGGATCAGGGTATAAATATAGACCTAGCAGCAATGTAATAGATATATCAATCAATACCAAACACAAGTTTTACATCTACTTTTCGACGATTTCATCAACTCGCATACTTTTTTTCTATTTACGAGTTCTCAAGAATTCGGTGAGTTATACTTGATGATTTCTCGAGTTCCGTGTGAGTACCTTTTGGCCGTGACATCTAGGCACATCGCTGTTGTCAGGACCAAAGTATTCAAGTTATCACCTTTATCGATTGCTAGGTCAAATCGGCTGGCACGCCTTAATATTGAAATTGGGTATTAGCCCTTTGTGTTTGTAGATCTATTTTTGCATCAACACATCTTTTGGCACGTCCAGTGGGACTCAATCAACAAGATCGACATGGCTGTTGACGGTTCTTAAGTATCAATTTTAATTATCAAATAAACAAGAGAAAGGACCAATATGCAACCATCACCTAGAATTAGGGTTTGATCTGACAGAATTCCACGAGTTTTGTTGCTTATCTGTTTCTGCAGGGGTTATCAGGAAATAAGGAAGAAAGGCCTCAGTGAGATATATATATAAAAGATAATGAGTGATCTGAGAGAACCTATGAGGATCAAAAGGTATGCTAACTTTCTTTCAAAAATATACAAAAACTCCAAGTGACAGGATTGAGAAGAAAGGATCTTTACTCTTAATCATATACTTCCCTGACTATGGTACACAGTGGAATTTTTAACACCCTGCAATTGTAAAGAGAATGCTTTAAAATGTTTTACCCCAGATATTTTTCTTAACCATCCTTTTCTCGAGGACGAGTAAAAGCCTAAGTATGGGGGTATTTGTTGACGGTTCTTAAGTATCAATTTTAATTATCAAATAAACAAGAGAAAGGACCAATATGCAACCATCACCTAGAATTAGGGTTTGATCTGACAGAATTCCACGAGTTTTGTTGCTTATCTGTTTCTGCAGGGGGTTATCAGGAAATAAGGAAGAAAGGCCCACATGTCGGGATTACATAGAGATATCAACGCACCGCGCAATTTTACATCATCTAGAAAACTCCAGAAGCCACGAGACCGAAGCGGAGGCGAAGCTGGGCCAGGCCCAGGGCGCCCGCCCTGGTAGCCTGGGCGCCCGCCCCCCTTCTGGAGCCAATTCAGGACTCCTTCGCTCGGGATATTCCACCGACCTATTGGATCAAGAAAACATAGTACCACCTCGGCTATCGACCCAAAAACGCATAGAAGAGGAGGACTATATAAGCGAGGCCCCCCTGGCCCCTGGAGAAGACATGAAGAAATTATCATAGAGACTGAGGGGTGCCCTCGAAGGAAAACCTCTTCTCTAATTAATATTTCTTTTTAGGCTTAGCAATCAATGTAAGGTAGAAATAGATCTTCTAGTTTCTACTAGATTGAGAGAGATAGAGTGGAGGTGTAGAGTGGAGGAAGCCCGGCCTGTCGGTGTCTACTCCAAGCTTGTACCTGCGGGATCAAGTTCTCTGTAACACCCTAAAAATTTCATTTCTCCCAAATAGGCAAATTGAATTAATCATTTGATGTGAGCACTAAAGAATAGTAAGAAAATAATTTTTTGAAATAAAATTCACTATAGGTTTTAGAAACATGTATGTGCATTCATGCTGCTGCATGTATTTTTGGTGTGTGAAGTTTTTCTTTTCAAATTGGTTTTGCTTTTCTTTACAAAATATTTGAGCAAAACATAAATTGGAAAATTGGAAAAGGAAATTTCCCTCTCCCTACCCGACTTGGGCTTGGCCCAACCTCTTCCCCCGCGGCCTGCCTGCCCCCTTTCCCCTTCTTCTTGTTCCGGCCCAGCGCCAGATCGGCCCATCTCGCGGCCCAGTGGCATCAGCCCGCGCCGCGCACCCCTCTCCCTTCGCCGCAGTGGCTGACAAGGCGGCCCCACGCACCAGCGCCACTGCCAGGTGGGACCCACCTGTCGGGCCTGTCTTCTACCTCGAGTCCGAGCCGGACACGAGTTGCACCGCAACCGCGCGCGCGATTCGCGCGAGGAGTCTTGGTTTCGCCCGATTCTAGTCCTTTAAATATCGCCCCGAAGCTCTGCTAACCCCTCAATCCATCTCGAGCCGCAGCCGCCGCGTGAAACTCACCGGAATCCGCCGCCGAGATCCGCCGAATCCCCAATCCGCCGATGCAGTGCACCCCGAGCCGCGTGAGCCGCTTGCCGGTCTTCCCGTCGCGCTTGCGAAGTCGCCGAACCGCTTCTTTCGTGATTTCGTGTATTCTGTGCGTAGCTAACCTCGGCCGAACCTTCTTGCAGAGCCGCCGCCCGCCTCTTGCCGTCGTGAGCTCGCAGCGGACTTCCTCGGCTCCAAGCTTGGCCCTAGGTGAGTTCGCATCGAGCGCCTAAGTGTTCCGGTGTTTTCGGTTTAGTCTCTCGTGCCCTAAATCGCGTAAACCGTGAGCTCCGGCCGTGCTCGGCCATGGCGCCACCGCCGGCACCTCCAACTTCGGCCGGCTGTCTCCCCTCCCCAACCCCCGATCTAATCCTGGCCATCGATTTGAGATCCAACGGCCAGAAACGAAGGATACCCCTTCGGCCGGCTATTTTTCAAAAAACCCCCTGCGCTTTTTAATGTTATAACCCGCAGTCCTTTACGCTTTCCCGTTTTACGCTTTCCAAGCTAGGAAAACGTATTTCAGTCGCGCAGTTTAAAAAAAGAGTTTCTCAGAATTACAGTTTTGCCATCAAGTCTATTTTGCTCATAAAAACTTCGTTTTAACTCCGATTTATTCCGTTCAAGTTGCGTTAGATTCGTTTTCGCATAACCTATAGTCTAATGCTACTGTAGTACAAGTTTTCAACTTTTTAAATCTGAGTTTAGATTTAATCTATTATTTATGTAAAGTAAATCTTCGGAAAATCATAACTTCTTCGTTATAACTCCGATTTTCGTGATCTTTACGTCTGTGTGATCGTAGAGCGATGTAGATTCGTTTTATAAACTTTTCATCTTTATTTATTACTGTTGGTGTACTGTTCTAATAATAGGCTTGTTTGCTTTGCATGATTGCCTTTGGATGATTGTTGTTGATGTGGTGGTTACGAGTAGACGGTGAGCAGTTCGTGGGTGAACAAGAGTACTTCTACGAGCAGGACCAGCAGGACCAGTGTGATCAAGGCAAGTATAGCATGGGATCATCCTTGTTTCCTAATAACTTTAATCACACAATTCATATTGCATGTGTCTCCTTGATAAGGATTTCCTAGTATTGATCTTATACCTTGTCACCTATGGTTATGCACTGGGTAGCTTATGCTAGTGCTCCACTAAACCATGATCTTGTAATTTGACTAAAGAATTATGCAATAAACATTAAAAGATGACTTTTTAGCAACATTGGAAAAAGAGGGCTGGAGCATTGGGCTATTTTATGGTGCTCTAGTTTCTCTCCATAAGGACTTATCTGTATCTGACCATCCGGGACATACAGTACAACTGTGAGGGCTACATGGCTCTGGCTTTAGCTCAGTATGAGGACCTTTTCTAGCTTGTTAGTGGTTACCCTAGTGGCGCAAGTGGGGGATAGCAGACCGTGGATTCCTGCGGGTGAGTCACACGGACTGACTAACGAAACCTAGCGGCCCTAACTTGTTAGACGAACCTTTGAAAGGCTTCATAGTGAACCCTGCCGGTCTTCCTTGGGAGTGGGCTAATGGGCTGATCACCTCGGGCAAAAGGGTAAATCACGACTCACAGTGAAAGTGTACAACCTCTGCAGAGTGTAAAACTGATATATCAGCCGTGCTCACGGTCACGAGCGGCCTTGGACCAATACAGAATAAATGAACCAAATGGCACTTCATTAAATGTTATTATTGTTAATATGCTGTTTATGCTATTCTTTATTCACTTTACCTGATCATGAGTTTACTATGGGTCTTGACAACTTGATGCTACTCTTATGCTAAAATTGTGACAACTAAAAGCTACATGCAGTTGAACCAGTGTCTAGCCTTTGAGCTTCATGAACCCCCTGTTATACTTGTTAAGTACGAGGTGTACTTACACTTGTTTATTTTCTTTATTTGGATAAAAATCCCGGATGGGTAACAGATGGCAATGGTAATGACTACTACCAGTACTTCCCTGAGGACTTCTAGACTTGTGGTCAACCAGTTGACGTGCCTGTGTGATGGAGCTTCCATGCTAGAGTTATCTTTTATTTCCGCTATATTTGTGTAAAGACTCTGAGTTATATCGTTATGTAATAAACACTTGTGATGATACTCCCTATAATTTGTCGGCTTATGTGTGATTGATCTCTGGGCACACATAAGGTTTTGCATTCAATTTTATCCTTAAAATTGGGTGTGACAAATTGGTATCAGAGCCGTGTTGACTGTAGGACACAAGCCTAGATAGAAATGGTCGTTTTAGTAGTCTTTTCTTCTCTATATTCGTGCTTACCATCTTGCTCTTGTTATTTTCTAAAAACTTTATGCTTCTATCATCTTATTCTATTATGAAATCATTGATTCTAATCTAACTTCTCCCCGGTCTACTCTATAGATGGTTCGTGCCAACAAGACCGCCCGCATCTCCACTGGAGGGTACCATCCACCTCGTTACCAATACGAGCCTATGGAGCCACAAGAGGAGAGTTCACCGGAGCGTGAGGAGACCCCACCACCTTCAGAGCAAGCATCTGGGCCAGAGCTATCGCAAGTGGAGTCTGAACCAGAGGAGGAGCCCCAGGAGTTCATACTTATTTCTGATGATGAAGAAGAAGGTGCTCCCGGAGGAGGTCAACCCCCATCACCGCCACAAGATGGACCTACTGAAGATGATGAGCCCCCTCCCATAGGGTGGACTAGGAAGGTGTATCACAAGGCTTCGTGCAACTCTCCGTCGCATCACCGGCTGGTGGGAATGTTGGAGAATTACTTCTCTGACTGGGATGCAGTGGTGGAGTATTCCTGCATTGAGTACACACACCCCCTGGAGAACACCTACTGGAAGTCCAAGGTGCTGATCTTTCCCAAAGATGTGGAGAAAGATGCCTACTTGAAGGACAGGGCTACCGTCATGATGGACATAGAGCTACCATGGAAGAGAGCATGGAGGAGGCAGCTTTCACAGCATGTTTGTTCCTCCGTGAGCAGCGTTTCAGTAACATGCGGTGGGACATACACCGTTATCTACCCCGCCTGGACCCGGAACAAGGATGGGGAATGCTGGAGCCAACAGATTTGGACCCAGTCTCCCGAGTGATGGTGTACTTCGCTCATGAGATGGTGGAAAAGCATTTGAAATTGCAAGACATGGTGATAGCACAAGGGAAGGCTCTCAAGAGGTGCTACAAGATGATTGACGAGCATCGTGAGAGGGAAGGACAGCCCAAGATCTATGGAAAGCTTGACTATGAACCACGCCCTTAGTGTTGGAGGTCCCTATTTTAAGCCGCTAGTAGCGCTAGTGAGTTGAGTCATGTTAGTGTGGTGTGCTTTTGTTATGCTTAGTTGCTTGTTATTATGTTCATGAGTGAGTTGGATCTTTGTAATGAGTGCTGGGACATTGTAGGCATGTCTACAAGTTCCATAGTTTAGGTTATTAAGGATTAAGGTTTAATGAATAAATAGTTGGGTTGGAAAATCTGTCTTTCCTGTTTTCGTTCTTTAAACCTTTCTGTCTTAATAATTTTACCCAGAAAAATCAGTTCGACCAAAAATTATGAAACTTTTATGGGAATAACTAGACTTAAGCATCTTTCCTATGCCGCTGGAATCACCTTTTTATCTGATCTGAGCCGAGAGTTATGAATGTTGAAAACAGAGGTTCCTGTGCAGTTTGAGTTCTGGGACAGTTTCGATTGGAGACAGATTATGGCTAATTTAATGTCCGAATCAGAATTTGTGTTCTAAATAAAAGTTGTAGACAATTTCTTAAGATTTCCAACCATCAAAGTTTCGCCTCTGTTGGACTTTTATATCTCAAGTTATGATTGTTTTACTGAACTGCTGGCACTGGACTCACTCAGAAAGTTTTCAGGATGGCAAACTTGTGTATGAAAGTTTATATTTGGGAGATTCTAAAGTTTTGCATGATTATGACAGATGCCGCCAAGAGGTAGAGGACGTGGAAGGGGTGTCCCACTCAACCCACCCGCCACCATTGAACAGCTTCTAGCAGTCCAGACGCAGCTCATGGAAGCCCTGGTGAACAACCAACAGAATCATCCAATCGGAGGAGCACCACCGCGTGATAAGCGGGGTGAATTTTTGAAAGGTCATCCCCCTGTGTTCACACATGCTACTGATCCACTGGAGGCAGATGACTGGCTTCGCGCAGTGGAGAAGCAACTCAACATAGCACAGTGTGATGATAGGCAGAAGGTGTTGTTCGCATCTGGACAACTTCAGGGAGAAGCTCAGACATGGTGGGAGTCGTTTGAGTATGGACGACCTCCCAATGCACCTGCTATCACATGGTTGAAGTTCAAGGAGAACTTTAGGTCCTATCACATACCTGAAGGGTTAATAGAACTGAAGGCCGAGGAGTTCCGGAATTTGAAGCAGGGATCTATGGCAGTTCCAGAGTATAGGGACAAGTTTGCTCAGTTGTCGCGCTATGCTCCCAGTGAGGTGGCTAATGATGCTGATAAACAGCGCCTCTTCTTGAAGGGTTTGTATGATGGGCTCCAACTCCAGCTGATGTCCAATGAATACCCCAACTATCAGACGCTTGTGAACCGTGCCATCGTGGTGGATAACAAGCGTAAGGAGATGGATGCTAAAAGGAAGAGGATGCAGGGACAGGCCTCCGGAAGTAATACTCGTCAACGCACTAACCAGCAGCAAGGCTCTCAGCAAAGGTACCAAGGACCACCTTCGCAGTGGAATCGTGGTCAATACCCCCAGCGTAATCAGTTCCAGCAGCGCCCGCAGTATCAGCAGAATCAGCAGCAGGGAAATCAGCAGACGTCACGCCAGGGTACGCCCGGTAACACTCCGATGAAGACTAGTGCCCCTAACACCCCCAACAAGTGTTTCCGCTGTGGTAAAGAGGGTCACCTGTCATATCACTGCCCTGAAAAGCAAAATCAGCAGACCCCCCAGAAGCAAAATAGACTTGATGGCAAAACTGTAATTCTGAGAAACTCTTTTTTTAAACTGCGCGACTGAAATACGTTTTCCCAGCTTGGAAAGCGTAAAACGGGAAAGCGTAAAGGACTGCGGGTTATAACATTAAAAAGCGCAGGGGGTTTTCTGAAAAATAGCCGGCCGAAGGGGTATCCTTCGTTTCTGGCCGTTGGATCTCAAATCGATGGCCAGGATTAGATCGGGGGTTGGGGAGGGGAGACAGCCGGCCGGAGTTGGAGGTGCCGGCGGTGGCGCCATGGCCGAGCACGGCCGGAGCTCACGGTTTACGCGATTTAGGGCACGAGAGACTAAACCGAAAACACCGGAACACTTAGGCGCTCGATGCGAACTCACCTAGGGCCAAGCTTGGAGCCGAGGAAGTCCGCTGCGAGCTCACGACGGCAAGAGGCGGGCGGCGGCTCTGCAAGAAGGTTCGGCCGAGGTTAGCTACGCACAGAATACACGAAATCGCGAAAGAAGCGGTTCGGCGACTTCGCAAGCGCGACGGGAAGACCGGCAAGCGGCTCACGCGGCTCGGGGTGCACTGCAGCGGCGGATTGGGGATTCGGCGGATCTCGGCGGCGGATTCCGGTGAGTTTCACGCGGCGGCTGCGGCTCGAGATGGATTGAGGGGTTAGCAGAGCTTCGGGGCGATATTTAAAGGACTGGAATCGGGCGAAACCAAGACTCCTCGCGCGAATCGCGCGCGCGGTTGCGGTGCAACTCGTGTCCGGCTCGGACTCGAGGTAGAAGACAGGCCCGACAGGTGGGTCCCACCTGGCAGTGGCGCTGGTGCGTGGGGCCGCCTTGTCAGCCACTGCGGCGAAGGGAGAGGGGTGCGCGGCGCGGGCTGATGCCACTGGGCCGCGAGATGGGCCGATCTGGCGCTGGGCCGAAACAAGAAGAAGGGGAAAGGGGGCAGGCAGGCCGCGGGGGAAGAGGTTGGGCCAAGCCCAAGTCGGGTAGGGAGAGGGAAATTTCCTTTTCCAATTTTCCAATTTATGTTTTGCTCAAATATTTTGTAAAGAAAAGCAAAACCAATTTGAAAAGAAAAACTTCACACACCAAAAATACATGCAGCAGCATGAATGCACATACATGTTTCTAAAACCTATAGTGAATTTTACTTCAAAAAATTATTTTCTTACTATTCTTTAGTGCTCACATCAAATGATTAATTCAATTTGCCTATTTGGGAGAAATGAAATTTTTAGGGTGTTACATTCTCCTAACCCGAAGCTTGCTCCTAGGATTCTTCAGTAATTCGACTTCTAAATTCTAATAAGTTCTTGTTTTATTGTTCTTATGGTTTATGAGTTTACTTTAATCTCTTCGCGTAGAGTTTAGAGTAATCATTGCTGGCGTAAACGTGGTGTTTAGGCTGGGGTACTCATAGATATTCCCTGACTAGCTGGACCGTGGTAGTAGTGAGGAACGTGACAATTCCGAGCTACCTTTGTAGATCACATCTCGTTAGCAGGAAGGATAGGGTTTATAGGTGCGGGTTGAACATCCTTTGTGGTGTCTAGATTCCGTTAGCCTCCCCATTAGAACAGTAGATCATCCTTACCAAGGTTAGAAGGAGACTACGGTTGCAGTCTTCTCTATTTATCACTCACATCGAAAGACATTCTTTGTGCCTAAAGGGATAGTAGCAATAGATTTGGTTAGTCAGATGCACCCTTTCTCCCAGTGGTAAAAATATAAATACGATAACTCTGGAAAACCTCCCGGGTGAAATGTTCACCGATATCCGTGCGCTTGCGGATGGTTTCCTTATTGCGTTACCAAATATCAACAAGCATTTCTGGCGCCGTTGCCGGGGAGAAAGACGGTTTGCTGAGATAACTTTGAGTCTTGCTATTATCTTGTATTATACTTTTATACTTTTATTCTTTTATCTTTTTATCTTTATGGATATCTCAAATTCCATAACTATTATTAAATTCTTTGCACCTTCGGAGACCAGCCATACACCATGGGAGTCAACACGTCCTGCCCCTAATTATGATCTGTGTCCGGAGTTGATTGCAATAGGTCAAAACCAACCCTTTTCTATAGCCGAGGTCCTATCTTTTAATCAAGAAGATAATGCACTTTTAGCTACACCTAGGGAATCTGTTAATCTTTCTATAAATTCTGGTTTAGACCTAGCCCTACAAGACCATGTTTTTCCTAGATATTTTCACATTGGTCTTAATCATATAACCTTTGGTAGAGTCCTTCTTTCTTTATCAGTTAGTAACGGAAGGTATGTCTTCATTCGTGGACATCCTTCTTGTACTAGTCTTCATAGAAAAATCATAGAGATAGAGAAGGAATCATCTCCCATACAAGGAGAGGAAGTTTCAATAGCCGATTTCCAAACTTTCCAATCCCATGATTCGGCTATCCAACCCATCCTTGAGCCTAATAATTTCTACTATGCTCTTTCTCTTGAACCTCCCAATAATCCTATGAATCTCTCTAGACATCCCATGCATAAGAAGGAGGACCGAGAAGAGCAACATCAATGGCTAGAGGGCATTAAGAATTCATGTGCTATCACCACATTTGAGATCTCCAACCCTCTCTTCTTTTCTATTTATAAAAACTTTAAAAGAGCGGTTGTCGATGCATATGTTTATAATAAATATTGCAGATCTCGTCGAGTTAATTGATGGTTTCCCAAGGACAAGCTTAGTGTCCTAAAACAATCACTTATCAGATTGTAACATGAACTTCTAATTACTTGCAACATTACCTTGTGTATTGAGCATATAAGATAATTGTAGAAATATTCCTTCGGGTATTCTTGTCACTAACCTTTCTAGGATTGGAGCAAGAAGACCGGATGAATGACAAGCGCAAGGTATGCCCAACCAATCAACATGCAACATTGAATTAAATTCATCCAATCTTGAATTTTGCAAAATTCAAGCTTAGGGGAGTACTTCACATAAAAACATCCTTTGCCATGTTGCTATGTTGGTTGTCCTTACCTTTGAGACATGCTCAATTTATTAAATACTAATCACACTACTTCATCTTCACTTAAGTAGATCTCTATAAATGCCATCACGCTACCTTTGTTTATCCTAGTAAGTGTTAGTTTGGAAGTACTGCACATACTTCTATTGGCTTTTAAATTAAGCATGGTGCTTAGGTTAAACAGCCTTCCTTAATCTAATTAGACATGGAGTCTAGTTCGGTTATCGAACTAAAAATTGCTTGTGTAGACATTGGTATATTTTGTGGGACTAACCCCTGCAGGAAAACTTTCAATATCAACCTGGGAAGTCCTGAGATAAACTCACATTGGAGATAAAGAAAGTGACACATGAAGTTTAACAATTTGCACAAGAAAGACGTAGCTCATAAGAGATGATCCATGGAGGGAGCCACAAACACGATGCACAACCGCTAGAAAGGAAAGCTTCTACAAGGTGATACTGTACCATCACTCTTCAAAGGTAACATCTTAAGGTACTTGACTATCCTTTTATAAGTTTCTCCTTGGTTCTGGCGTTCACATAAATAAAGAGACAAACATGTATGATTTATAACTCTAAATTAACCAACCTAACTGATTCAACATGTTTAGTCCCTTAATCTTTGTTCTTAGTACTACCTTCATAATCCCACGCTCCTAAACATATAAGCTAATATGTTGCACATTCAATCTTTGGAAGATAAAAACAAAACATAAATATAGATAGATTATCTTTCCATTAGGTTGAGCCATCTGATCTAACAAATGTTTTAAATGCTACACTCACGATCCATCAACTTTGTCTTGCTCACTATGCTTAAGGTTAGAAAAGAACAAATACACTTTTGGTTCTGTTGGTGTTTTCCACCAACAGAGCCCATGCACTTGATCTCTGCCTTGTCTCTATGAGCAGGACACATTTTGAGAAACGTGAAGGCGTTTTACAACTCCCAGATTCCATTAAGTGAAGAACCAGGATCTACGAGCACAAACACAATGGAGATCAGACACTTCGTTTCCCAAAGGAAATATTAAAGAACCTCTGTGTCCAAGTTGGTACCTTGTACGCTCCAGCAAACTTCGTGGTGGTAGAGACTGGTACTGAGGAGAGGGCACCCATTATCTTAGGGAGGCCATTCCTAAACACCAGAGCTGTCATCTACGCTAATGCTGCCAAGATCAGTCTCTACATCAAGGGGAAGAAGGAGACTTTCCTTCAAGAACAAGACTACATAAACTTCAGAGCAATCCCAACATGAACCAAGGAAGAGGACCAACAGGAGGAACAGGAACAAGCAAATATGGACCGAGTCAGCTAAGATGGTCACTGCAGCTCAAGGAGGTCAAGATCGTCGACTCAAGTCACCTTTCTTGATCAAGAAGGACGACCTTGGTGTTCCAATCATCGAGTGCACAACCAATAGATACTCTTTTTAGAAAACACTCTACGACACCGGATCTAACGTCAACATAATGGCCGCAATCACTTATCAGCTCCTGCATGGAACCATGCCCCTACAACCAATATATATTTAGCTCCAGATGATTTTCAGAACATTGATATGGGAGAAGACGAGTACGATCCACCCATCATCCTTGGAAGACCATTCCTCAACACTATCCAAGTTATCATCTACATTGGAACCGGAGAAGTCCACGTGTATTTCCCCTCTGACAAGGTACGCCATTACTTTAATGATTCTAACTATATAGTTGAAGATTCTAAGCAGGTCGGGACAAGAAGAAGACGACGCAACCGCAACCAGAGGAGGCAAATCATCAAGGACGGATGGGCAGACTACGAAGGAAAAGTTGTAAGGTCAGAAGACGGTGAGTTTAAACAGAATTATCCAGAGGAGACCGAAGCACCAAGTCAGGTGTGGAAAATGAAGATAACTATACACGAAGAGGAGGCGCTACCGGAAATACCGACTACGCCACCCAACGAACCTCAGGATAATTGAGAAGGAGGAGAGTCCCGTTCGGAGGACTTAAAAATACCGAACGCCTTACCAAGAGGTAAACTTGGTAGTTATCCTTTCCCTTTTAATTATTTCAAGTAGTT
Organism: Sorghum bicolor; assembly: GCF_000003195.3. Lineage (NCBI taxonomy): Eukaryota > Viridiplantae > Streptophyta > Magnoliopsida > Poales > Poaceae > Sorghum > Sorghum bicolor. The sequence goes on from NC_012872.2 coordinate 19,751,562, forward strand.
CACTTAGTTAATTAAGTTCTAAACAGAAAGTAAAAATATGAAAAACAGTAAGCCCCATGTGAGGATACAAGTGGCATAAAACCCATAAGTACATTCACTGTGGTGGCATAAAAATAAAATAAAAATATTTTTCTGCTTTATAAAATAAAAATATAAAAATCGGGAGTAATAATTATTAAGGAGTCTCAACATAATAAAGGCTAGATATTTATGCTAATACTTAATCAGTTCCACAAGCTTTGTTGTCTATTTGAGCTCCACAGAATCTAAGAATCAAGAAGACTGGCAGACGGAGGATATTCTAATCGCTGTCACAATGTTGCTGACTTTCAAATACACCTCTGCCACCTGCTAGCTACATCAAGAGAAATTACGTCAAAATTCAGCTTGGGAGAGAGCACCCCCATTTATCTCGATAAGTATTTCTATCTATCTATCTTTATACTTATATTATTTTAGAATATAAATATACATAACTATGAAAAACCAAATAAAGATTTTATGCTTATATATATATGTGTCTTTTGCTTAGTGTGTTTAATAAATAAATAAAGTGGCTATGCTAATCGGTATCTAAATAAAACTCAAGCATGGAAATGATGAATAGTTGCTCTGCCTAATTTGCACATTTTAAGTTCTCTCTCAAGTTTAGACATAACTGTTATAATTTAAAGCTTGCTCTAGACCTAAACTTGTGGGATGAAAACTTGATCTGAAATCTAAGTTGTTAACGGATACGATATGGGAAGGTTGAGCTGCTGTTTATCTGTTTCTAGAGATGCTAGAATTCTGGAGAATTTTATCTTTGGAAATCTTTAAAATACTGCATGATGAGTTCCTGTATGATGAGAGTTTAAATTCCTACCACAGCCATATATACATGCTTGCTAGACTTCGAGCCACACATTTACTTTTTACTGCTTATGAGCATTGAGTGTGGTCAAGCTGTGTAGACCCTTAGGAGCTTGTCATGTGGTTAAATCAAGATTCACTTGCACGTTCACTCACACATGCTACTTCTACTCCGGAAGTACCATCCACATATATCCATACATTTCCATCTTCAGAATCACCCAAAAATATTCTACTCCTAATCCGGGAGAGAATAGCCAAAAATAATTTTGTTCTTCCTTGTGTAATAAATGCCTCAAGATCAATAAAGAGTATTATTATTATGTCTTGTGTGTCTCTACTTTATTTTTGTGCAAGAAAGCAGAAAACAAGTATGGGGGAGATCCCTCGACATGCTAAACACACTCCGACTACACCACTCCACGATTCAGGTACACACTCTGCACACTTTACTTTACACATATATATATTTTAGATTATGCAGAATATTGTTCCCGACATGATAGAATAAAAAGATTAAAATATTTCTAATCATGATTAATCTCAATATTTCCTGAAGACTTGCGATTATTATAAAATCATTTTAAAACCCTGTGTTACTTAAGTCAATTGGAATATGTGATGGTAGAGTATGAGTTTCTTATTCTTGATATCATTGTTGCTTGGAGAATTTATTTCAAAATATTCAAATTCCTAGCTACCATCCTCAGTGTTTTATATGCCTGATAAAACTGAAATATTAAATATGATTATAAAAGCTATCTGCTCTGTATTGAGTTTGTTCAAAATGAGTTAGACCCTTGTTGAGAGATTTATCATGCTTCTAAGATCAAGACACTATTTCAGTAAGATTCACTCTTCCGAAGTATTATTGCATTAGAGGCATGGGCTATGCAAAAATAGAAGATATTTTGAGGAAATAAAAAGGAGCAAATGCTCGACAACCTCGCAGAAAAAATGGACAAGTGTCCGGCAGTAGAATTAGGGGTACCTCGGTATCCACTTAAAAAAAAGAAAAGAGAAAAAAAATGATAGCCCATGGTCCCTCTAATAAGCAATATGCCAGCAAGAGTTGACAAAGTTTTTAATTTCCAAAGTCTTTGATCTAAGAGTATGACATTTCCCTCCTCGGATCCCGTTTTGATCAGGCAATAAATCCAATGTAAGTATGCTTGAGAATTTTTGCAAAATAAAACAGCCTCAGTGAGATATATATATAAAAGATAATGAGTGATCTGAGAGAACCTATGAGGATCAAAAGGTATGCTAACTTTCTTTCAAAAATATACAAAAACTCCAAGTGACAGGATTGAGAAGAAAGGATCTTTACTCTTAATCATATACTTCCCTGACTATGGTACACAGTGGAATTTTTAACACCCTGCAATTGTAAAGAGAATGCTTTAAAATGTTTTACCCCAGATATTTTTCTTAACCATCCTTTTCTCGAGGACGAGTAAAAGCCTAAGTATGGGGGTATTTGTTGACGGTTCTTAAGTATCAATTTTAATTATCAAATAAACAAGAGAAAGGACCAATATGCAACCATCACCTAGAATTAGGGTTTGATCTGACAGAATTCCACGAGTTTTGTTGCTTATCTGTTTCTGCAGGGGGTTATCAGGAAATAAGGACGAAAGGCCCACATGTCGGGATTACATAGAGATATCAACGCACCGCGCAATTTTACATCATCTAGAAAACTCCAGAAGCCACGAGACCGAAGCGGAGGCGAAGCTGGGCCAGGCCCAGGGCGCCCGCCCTGGTAGCCTGGGCGCCCGCCCCCCTTCTGGAGCCAATTCAGGACTCCTTCGCTCGGGATATTCCACCGACCTATTGGATCAAGAAAAACATAGTACCACCTCGGCTATCGACCCAAAAACGCATAGAAGAGGAGGACTATATAAGCGAGGCCCTCCTGGCCCCTGGAGAAGACATGAAGAAATTATCATAGAGACTGAGGGGTGCCCTCGAAGGAAAACCTCTTTTCTAATTAATATTTCTTTTTAGGCTTAGCAATCAATGTAAGGTAGAAATAGATCTTCTAGTTTCTACTAGATTGAGAGAGATAGAGTGGAGGTGTAGAGTGGAGGAAGCCCGGCCTGTCGGTGTCTACTCCAAGCTTGTACCTGCGGGATCAAGTTCTCCTAACCCGAAGCTTGCTCCTAGGATTCTTCAGTAATTCGACTTCTAAATTCTAGTAAGTTCTTGTTTTATTGTTCTTATGCTTTATGAGTTTACTTTAATCTCTTCGCGTAGAGTTTAGAGTAATCATTGCTGGCGTAAACGTGGTGTTTAGGCTGGGGTACTCATAGATATTCCCTGACTAGCTGGACCGTGGTAGTAGTGAGGAACGTGACAATTCCGAGCTACCTTTGTAGATCACATCTCGTTAGCAGGAAGGATAGGGTTTATAGGTGCGGGTTGAACATCCTTTGTGTTGTCTAGATTCCGTTAGCCTCCCCATTAGAACAGTAGATCATCCTTACCAAGGTTAGAAGGAGACTACGGTTGCAGTCTTCTCTATTTATCACTCACATCGAAAGACATTCTTTGTGCCTAAAGGGATAGTAGCAATAGATTTGGTTAGTCAGATGCACCCTTTCTCCCAGTGGTAAAAATATAAATACGATAACTCTGGAAAACCTCCCGGGTGAAATGCTCACCGATATCCGTGCGCTTGCGGATCATTTCCTTATTGCGTTACCAAATATCAACAATGGCTACTTCTGATCTCGACACTGACAACGTCATTGGTGTGATGGAAGCTGATCTCAGAGAAGAACATAAGCAAGCTATGGAAGAATACAGACAACTCTGTCTAAAATCCTTCAGCATGAATAGGAGTGGGGAAGTTATCCAGAGCAAGATCTGCTGATGCCTCGGCAGGTTACCTTTGATCCCAATCCTATTAAACTGCAAGACATGGTTAATACTGCTATTAATCATGCTTTGATTGATCACTCAAATGTGCTGTCCAATACTGTTTACAATGCTGTGGTCTGAACCATTAAAGAAGGACAAACACCACCAGTTTATGTTGGCTCGGCCTATCATTAGCCAGGATTATCATCGGCTGTGGCCCCATCGGCTCCTTCAAGCACATTTGGGTTAGCTAATGAGCAATCTACACCGATGAGATCTGATCCAATGACTTCAGGGGGATGGGTCTAGCTCAACACAGATTTATCGACATCAGCTATGTCAGGATCTGTATTTCAGAACTACCAGGTTCCTCCCAACTGGTGGGGATATGGTATGCCTCCAGAATTCTTTGCAAACAGTTCTGGAACATCTCAGGTCACTGACGTAGCAGGGAAAACTCCCATGCCATCGGTGCCTCTAGTATTGCCGATGACTCAAGTACCTCAGTATTCTATGACAACTATTGTGAGGCTTATTGCTAGAAATTTTCAGATGCCAACGTTCCAGATACCTAATGTAAACGCATCAGTAAATCCATTGACAACACAACAGAGGTTCATATCTCAAACAGGTTATGTCAATCCAGCAATGACAACTAATTACCAACCATCGATGAGTCCTGTGTCGATGAATGCTAATAATGGTTGGACAGGACAGTTGATCTTCCCACATGCAACACAGTAGAATCATCAGGTAGCAGGAGTCCAACAGGGTCATATGTAGGTCGGTTTTCAGAATCAGGCACCAACAACCGATGAATCTTGCTCAGTAGGTCAGTGGTCAGCAAGCTATGGCTAATATGATGTTTGCTGGAGACCGTGTACCCTAGAGACACATGGAAGCCTATCAGTAGGTGCCATAAGTTCAACCTGTACATCGGCAAGATGTCGATGCCTATTGAGCCGATAAGATAGCAGAAGTTATGAGAGATCAGTTCAGGATAAAACCCAAGGTTAACACTTGCTCTTATAAGACACCGTATCCTCCTGTGTATGATTTAATCCCACTCCCAAATCAGTATAAGGTACCAGATTTCACTAAGTTCTCTAGGCAAGATGACACCTCAACCATGGAGCACGTCAATCGGTTCATCATTCAATGTGGAGAGGCTGCCAACAGAGATGAATTAAGAGTTCATTTATTTTCATCATCCTTGTTGGGATCGACTTTTACCTGGTTTGTTTCATTACCTCCAAATTCAGTCATTACCTGGGCCGATCTAGAGAAGCAGTTTCATAAACACTTATTTTCTAGAGTTCATGAGAAGAAGATTACCGATTTAGTAAGATTAAGACAACGTAATGATGAATCGGTGGAGAGCTTTGTGCAGAGGCTGCGGAACGTAAAGAACAAATGTTACAGTCTGGTTCTGGATGATCGGCAGCTAGCCGATTTGGCCTTTCAAGGATTGCTGCCACATCTTAAAGATAAATATGCTTCTCAAGAGTTTGAAAGTTTGAGTTATTTGGTGCAAAGGATTTCCGATCAAGATGTCAAGGCTTTTGAACCTAGAAAGGCTTGGAGTAAGAAAGTATCGTTTGTTGATGAGGCAGGAAGTTCTCATTCTGATGAAGAACCATTCATCGGCTTGGCAGAATGGGTGAAAAATAAGAAGCCGATATCTTGTCCTTTTGGCTAGAAAGAATGAGAGAAATTTGCTTTTGATATCACCAAAGCCGATAGGATATTTGATTTCTTACTTCAGGAAGGGCAGATTAAATTGTCACCTAATCATGTAATTCCATCGGTAGAGGAATTGAAGAAAATCAAGTATTGCAAATGGCATAATGCAACTTCACATAGCACAAATGAATGCAAAGTGTTTAGACAACAATTGCAATCGGCTATAGAATCTGGGAGAATCAAGTTTGATAGTTCCAAAACTTAGAAGCCGATGAAGATTGATCAGCACCCCTTCCCCACAAATATGTTAGATGCCAAAGGCCAGACCGAGGTCTTAATATCAGAAATGGCTGAGAAGAATGCATCGGTAGATCCCCAACATCAAGTAACTATCGATGATGCCAAAGGAAAGGGTTTTATAACGGAAGGTAGTAGCTCTAGACGGCCTCCCCGGTTTGGTGTTGTAATCACTCACAGACGGCATCGGGAAACATGGCAGCAGCGTGAGGATCGGTATCAGCGTCAACAAGAAGAGAGGCAGCGAGAAGAATGGAATCGGCATAAAGATCATTGGGATTGCCTGTTCTTCATTCACTGTTGGGAACGAAATATCAAACTGCCGACTATTCAAGATTATCCTGAGTGTAATGGTTATCGTCGGTATGATTGGTCAGATCAGAGGTTCCAGAACAATGATCGACGTTTCAATGAGCCGATTAGGGGGGAGAACGTCTATTCACGATAGGCTAGGGGGTAGACTTAATGTGCACGACAGGTTTGGTGGACGTGTTGGTTATTTTCCGAGGAATCAGGAGGAACTTGAAGAGATAGCAAACGCACGGGTTCTCAATGAATTTATATTTTGCAGAGACTATAACATTCATCATGTAGAGTTAAAGGAGGTTCGCTATCATCCAGTTTGGAAGACAAAGCTTCCCTGATGGTGTCCAGAAGGATTAACAAGGACGTAGAGGAGGAGGATGCAACGAGAACGCCAAGAAGATTTGTACAGAGAAGAAAATTCTTCTAAGTTTGATCGGCAGCAGTTGGACCGCAAGGGGAAAGGACTATCGGCAGATGTCAATATGGTGTTCATGTTGCCAATAGAATCTTGCACCCTCTAGTGATGAAGAAGAAATTAGTTTCCCTGATCAAATAGCTCAGCTGGCACTTGATCCAATGACAACTATTTTTGAGAAACATTCTGAAGATGAAAGGCAACATCTTGAAGGTTTACTTGTTAAAGGCAGTGTTGATGGGTAGCCGGTTTCTAAAATACTTATTGATGGAGGGGCTACAATTAATATTATGCCATATGTGATGTATCGGAAGCTTGGTAAAGGAGATCAGGATTTAACCAAGACCGATATGATGTTGAAAGATTTTGAATGTAATGTATCTCCAGCTAAAGGGGCTGTATGCGTTGAATTGACTATCAGCAGCAAGACCTTGCCGACAACTTTCTTTGTCATCAATAGAAAAGGCACGTACAATCTATTGCTGGGGAGATATTAGATTCATGCCAACGGTTGTATCCCTTCTATGATGCATCAGTGCCTTGTTCAATGGGTAGGCGATAAAATTGAAGTTGTTCCTGGGGATTCTTCCTACATCATTGCATCGGCAGAATCAGATACTTATGAGCGAACCAGGTGCATATCAGGAGAAGCTTGGGAGAAAGATTTTCTCAAAGTTGCCGATTATGAGATTCCACCGATCCAAGCAATCGGTTCTGATGAAGAGTTTTAATGGATAGGTTCGCCGATGATGGAAAGTTAGGACAGGGATTTACATCGGCTGATGATTTAATAGAAGTAGACATAGGTAGTGGTGACAGGCTGAGGCCTACTTTCATTAGTGCTAAGCTAGATTTTGAATGTAAGCAGCAATTAACCAATTTGTTAAAAGAATATAAAGATTGCTTTGCTTGGGATTATACTAAGATGCCTGGTTTGGACCGATCAATTGTTGAACATCGGTTGCCTATTAAATCTGGATTTCAGCCATATCAACAGCCAACGCGCCGATGTAATCCTAATATTCTTCCTAACATTAAGGCCGAAATAACCAAACTTATCGAAGCTAAGTTCATTCGGTAGTGTCGGTATGCTGAGTGGATCTCTAACGTTGTTCCTGTCTACAAGAAAAATGGAAAACTTCGTGTGTGCATTGATTTTAGAAATCTTAACAAGTACACCGATGGATGGTTATCCGATGCCAGTTGCCAATTTGTTTGTTGATGCTACAGCTGGGCATCAGATTATTAGCTTCATGGATGGCAATACAGGGTATAATCAAATATTCATGGCTGAAGAAGATATTCCCAAGACTGCGTTTAGGTGTCCTGGTCATGTTAGGTTATTTGAATGAATAGTCATGACTTTTGGTTTAAAAATGTTGGTGCTACTTATCAGAGGGCTTTGAATTTTATTTTTCATGAGTTCATCGTGACGTTGGTGGAAATTTATATTGATGATGTGGTGGTTAAGTCTGGGGATTTCATAAAACATCTAGCCGATCTGTGAAAAATACTTGAATGCACAAGGAAACATGGTTTGAAGATGAATCCTAATAAATGTGCATTTGGTGTATCGGCAGGCCAGTTTTTGGGTTTCATGGTGCATCAGAGAGGGATTGAAATTAGTAGGAGATCCATTGATGCAATCAACAAGGTAGTTGCTCCTGCCGATAAAACTGAACTTCAGTCCTTGATCGCCAAGATTAATTTTATCAGACGCTTTATATCCAATTTATCGGGCAAGATCCAAGCTTTTAGTCCTTTGCTCAAATTAAAAACCAATCAAGAATTTGTATGGGGAAAAGAGCAATAGCTGGCCTTAGAAGAAATTAAGAATTATTTGACAAATCCTCCAGTATTAGTTCCACCTCAGCATGGAAAGCTCTTCAGATTGTACTTATCAACTGATGATGCAGTTATTGGTTTAGCTCTCCTTCAAGAATTTGAAGAGAAACAACATGTGATTTATTACTTAAATAGAAGATTGGTGGATGCTAAGACGAGGTATTCGGCTATTGAGAAATTATGCTTATGTCTGTACTTTTCTTGTACTAAATTAAGACATTATTTGTTATCGACCGAATGTACTGTCATATGCAAAGATGACGTAGTCAGATACATGTTGTCGATGCCGATTATGAGTGGTAGAATTGGCAAATGTATACTGACATTGTCAGAATTTGACTTACGTTATGAATCGGCTAAAGCAGTCAAGGGATAGGTTATGGCCAATTTTGTTACTCAACATTGCAGTTTGGTGGGTTCTTTGGAGGTTGCTCCTTGGGTGCTTTTCTTTGATGGGTCTACATGAGATCAGGGACCAGGTATTGGTATAGTGTTGATTTCTCCTCGAGGAAAAAAGTGTAAGTTTTCTTTGCCGATTGTTGCTACATCGACAAACAATCACGATGAATACCAAGCTCTGGTCAAAGGATTAGAGTTATTGAGGGAAGTTCGTGCCGATGCTGTTGAAATCTTCGGTTATAAAATAGTTGACTGGAGTTTATGAATGCCGAAGTGAAATTTTAATATCATATTATGAAAGGTGTTTGCAGTTACTGAGGGAATTAATTTAAAGATTTCCATTTAGAACATATTCCCCGATTACATAATGAGGAAGCTAATCAGTTGGCTCAACATGCTTCGGGGTATCAACCTATCCAGGAAGTGTTTTTATCGGCAATCAATGCCGATGATTGGACAAATGAAATCATTGATTACTTAAGAGATCCATCTAAGATAGTTGAGAGACGCATTAGGTTTCAAGCCACCAAGTGTGTACTCCTTGATGACGAGTTATATTATCATACCGTGGATGAAATTATGCTTAAATGTCTTGGTGATGATGAATCCAAAACTTTGATGGGTGAAATCCATGGAGTATGTGGAGCACATCAGTCAGCTTTTAAAATGAAATGGATGATTAGACGAAATGGGTATTATTGGTCGACTATTCTTGAAGATTGTTTCAAATATTTCAAAGGGTGTCAAGGATGTCAAAAGTTTGGTAATATTCAGAGAGCACTTGCATCGGCTATGAATCCTATTATCAAGCCTTGGCCATTCCAAGGATGGGCTATTGACCTCATCGGTCAGATTTTTCCACCATCAAGCAAGGGACATAAGTTTATTATTGTCACTACTGATTATTTTACCAAATGGGTTGAAGCTATTCCTTTGAAGAAAGTGACATTGGCTAACATGATTGATTTTGTTAAGGAGCATATTGTTTACCAATTTGGTATTCCTCGGACAATCACTACCGATCAGGGTACTATGTTTACATCGGGAGAGTTTGATGAATTTGCGATCGGTATGTGGATTAAGGTGTTGAATTCTTCTCCTTATTATGCACAACCTAATGGGCAGGCCGAAGCTTCTAACAAAGGGATTATTAAGCTCATCAAGCGAAAGATTGAAGAAAACCCTAAATGATGGCATGCAGTGTTAAATGAAGCCCTGTGGTCGTATCGGGTGACATGTCATGGTGCAACTAAAGTGTCGCCTTATCAGTTGGTATATGGGCATGATGCTGTGTTACCTTGGGAAATTAAGGCTGGTTCTAGGTGGATATTTTCCCAAGATCATTTAGCTGCCGATGATTATGTTACCCTGATGAAAGAAGAGTTAGAAGATCTGGCAGGGCATCGGTTGAAAGCTTTGGTTAGAACTGAGGAGAATAAAAAAAGAATAGCTTGGTGGTATGATAAAGAGGTGAAAACTAAGAAGTTTATCGATGGAGATTGAGTTTGGAAGTTAATTCTGCCGATTGGAACTAAAAATTCAAAATTTGGAAAATGGTCTCCTAATTGGGAAGGTCCTTATCGGATAAGTTGATCTGCTCCTGGCAATGCATACATTCTAGATACTCTTGAAGGAGTCGAATTCCCTAGGGCATTAAATGGAAAATATTTAAAAAGATACTACCCTAGTGTCTGGGTCGATGCATAAGAAGTTTATGTGCCGATAACAATCCTATCAGTTGGATCAAATACTAGTGTTTTCAAGAGAACTAGTAAAAAGTGTTGCCGATGAAGAGGCTTACAAATTTAACAAAACCTAGATAGCCGATATCGCACGCAGGTGAATCTGGTTGGCTTCCTCTATCTCTCGGGTATCTTCATCGGCTGAGCCTTCTACTGGTTTTAGCTTCTTCTTCATCTGCAGCGTATTGCGAGCTTGGGCGTCCCTTTCCTGCTAGAGATTTTTGAGCACATCAGGTAGTTGGCTTTCTTCCTGCTTGGCTTGAGTTAATGCTTCTTCAACTTGTTTAAGTTTAACAAGCAAAGCCTCTCTCTTTGCTAATAGATCAAAAATTTTCTACTTTAATTTGACGCCTGAGGATTGCAAAATGGCGATGCTCTTGTGCTTCTCATCGGCAGCATGCTTTATCTGTAGCATTTCTTCTTTAAGTTAGGCATGAGCAGCTCTATCGGCAAGGCGTCAAATGGCTTTTTGGTACTGGTGCTAGCGGCTCTCCAGATGGGCAGCTTGGAAGAGTATCTCTTCGGCATTGGCAGGGATCTGACCACGGAGAGTTTTGAAGATAGCCTTGGCTGGGTCGGATTCGTCTACTAGCTGAGCTATGTCCTGCTCTAGTAGGGCCAATAGATCCTCCACCTTGGACTTGATTTTCGCCGATGCGATTCCAAGCGCCAAAGAAGAACTTGCTTCTTCACCTTCGTCATCAGAGATGTCGATGGTGAAAGAGAACAAGCTGTCAGGAGATTCCTGTTCCTAGAAATAGAGGAGAAAATGAGTTAGTTAGAGTCAAATATGAATGATGCAAAATCAAGCAGATCGGGTAGCTTACTTGTTTCAGAGCGATTTCATGCCTTTGGCTTAGAGATGTGACTTGTATTATGCCCTAATCGACTAGGGCCACCGATGGAATATCTTTGGCTGTAAATGTTAAGGGTGATGATGATGTCTGTATAAAAGTTCATCGGCAATAACATTATGATTGGTATTTTACCTTGAGGGGAGTGATAGTTGCCTGCTAAGAAACAATGGCTGATGACGTGCCTTGATCGAGTGGATCAATGGTTTGGTTGGGTGCAGCAGCCGGATCTGCTTGAGTCTGGGGCGCCGGATGAGGTGGAGAGGTTGGTGCTGCTTTCTTCCATTTCAGCTCAGTCTTGGTGCTTTTAGGGGGTTTTCTCTTGGATGGAGCTTGACTGGTTGTTGATTGGGGTGCATCGGCGCTCGATGATTGAATACCTTGGGCCTTTGCCGATGCACTGGTTTGCTGCTACAATGTTTAATGTTTTGTGAGTTAAATGTAAGAGCAGGGGAATATTTTTGAAATTCATTAAAGAATGAAGGCGTCTAGTCCAAAGCAAAGTTACCGATGACGTTCCGGTTGTAGTCGATGCACCCTAAAAGGATAGTAACAGGAACAAATTGAAGATTTACCTTGAAAGCTTGTGCCAGAGTGGCGGCAGCTAACGATGGAGCAGTCTTTGACCAGTTGGTGGTCATCTTCTTGAAACAACTCCTCGATGCATTAGGGTTGCTAGACTAGGAGAATTGTGGCCGATCAAAGAGACTGGAGATACTGGCTGGAGGTCGAACGGCCACCCACTTCTACTCACCGATGGTGTCGGATCATCGACCTGTTAAAAGAAAGAAGTAAGTTGCCGATAAGGTTAAAAGTAAAGAAAAGATTGAGTATTGAAAGGAAACTTACGACGTCATCGGGGATTTCATGCTCATGATCGATCATGTTTCGGTATATGTGAACCGATACCGTGAACAATTGTTCCTTCCATTCTTCCCACCATAGCTTGTAGGATTCAGTGATGAAGGAAGTTGGGACCCAGGCCGATAGATCGATGTCTACTGTATGGGCATACGGCAGAAGTTGAGCTACCCTAATCCATTCAAGACCGTTGGTGATTTTTTCCCTTGGCTTGACCACATCGGCATAGCAAAGTTTAATGGGCAGCTGACCGAAAGGTAACTAGCTAGATAATACCGATGGGTTGTAGAATTCATAAGTTGTGTTGGTGTTCTTTCCACTGCCAAAGGTGTTCACTAGGATGGCCCTTGGGGTGATAATTGCCATCATCAAGTCGTTGTCCTAGTTAAGTGCATCATCGGCACGATGAAAGAGGAGAGGGAACCTGGATTCTTCATCTTTGTAAGTGAAAGCCCAAGTTTGGTTTTGGTAATTAATGACACCAAGTTGCTAATGCCTTGTGTTTAAGTGATTTGAGTTAGGCATAGCAACACATGTGATGAAGATGCATGGTGGCATGGAAAGGTGGCCACATGATCACAAAGGGATGAAGCATGAAGTGAAGATCATGGTGATAGAAAAGAGTAAAGTGAACAAGGCAAAGGTATAAACATAGGGTTTTACTTTTGCCGGTCTAAGATGAGTAGAGAAGTGATTGACCAGGTTTAGGATAGATAGCCGACTATCAAGAGGGGAAATCACGGTCATCTCTGGAATCAAGTGCTAGTAGGTCCATATCTTGAGCATATGCATTAGGATCTAGTAAAGTGCTAACTTAACTCCTTCAACGAAAATGTTTGTGAAAAGCTAACACACATGCACTTTGGTGGTGGACACTTGTTGGTGTTAGCACACTTACAAAGGAGGTGGAGTTCCTAGGGTTGAGAGGGGTGTTTTTCGGAAGTCGCGGGCAGTGCGCGGAGGCACCAGACGCTGGTCTGAGCGTCCGGTGTGCTATTAGTGCTTGGCCCTGTTAGGGTTGAGCATCGGACGCACTGCACCGGACGCAGGGTGTTCCCTGTTCGTGCGTCCGGTGTGGCCTGACTTAAGCAGAGGGTGTGTGACTGAGAGCACCAGACACTCTAGGTGCGTCCGGTGCTGTGTGTCTGGTGTGAGGGTGTTTTGCAACCCTCTCTACGCATAAGTCCGAGTCTGGTGATCGAGCGTCTTTGCGATCCTCTCTACGCATGGGTCCGGTGAGTACCGGACGCGTCCGGTGCTCACTTAACTGCGTCCGGTGGTTCGCAGGTAGCCGTTAGAGATTGACGCACGAGATTCGAAGGAGGACACGTGGCCAACCTCAGAGCACCGGACGTAGGGGGTCAAGCATCCGGTGTACCCTGCTGAGCATCCGGTGCCCCCGATTTTAGCCCAGTGAAAGTGGCCAATGGCTCTTTTGTTGAGGGGGCTTATAAAGAGAAGGTGGCCAGCTTTGGGAGGCTCACTCTTGCACATTTGATTACTTGAGGCATACTTTGAGCTAGAGAACACTCCCTCCACTCATCTCCTTGCTTGATTGTGTTGACACCATTTTTGGACATATATCTGGGAGTTAATGAGATGAAGATCGGTAGGCGAAAGAGTGGTGACTGGTTATCCGAGGAGTTGCCGATGGGTTATGATGCCGATGACGAAACAACTGAATGTAGTCAAGTCCAGGGATGATGGCTAATCTATGCTGATGGCCAAATATTAATGGTTGCCGATGCCGATGATAGCAGAAAGGAGGCGTGAGACTTGCCAAAAAAGGACGACGGTGCACCAACTACCTAGGATGAATAAATTAATGTTTTCCTTAGTTATTGGAGTTTGTTTTACATACGGATTCCGTTCAATTTGGAATTAGAGTCCTAGTCGTGTCTGGTTGTAACTTTTATGAACAGGGTATAAATGTAGACCCCGTAGCAATGTAAGAAGAGACAATCAATCAAACATAAGTATTTTCATTTATTCCAGCATCTACTTTTTGACGACTTCGTCACCTCGCATATTTTCTTTTTACTTACGAGTTCTTAGGAATTCATCGAGTCTACCTCAGCGAGTTCTCAAGTTCCGCGTGAATACCTCTTGGCCGTGGCATCCGGGCGTATCGCTGTTGTCGGGACTAAAATATTCGAGTTATCACCTTTGTCGATTGTAAGGTCAAATCGGCTGGCATGCCTTAACGTTGAATCGGGTATTAGCCCTTTGTGTTTGTAGATCCACTTTTGCATCAACACATCTTTTGGCACGCCTAGTGGGACACAGATCCATCATCAAGATCAACATGTCGAACACTAATTTTGATACGAAGAATATCATTGTCGTAACTGAAGCCAATCTTAAATATGAGCAGAAGCAAGCTATGGCAAATGCTATGGAGGAGTACAAGAAGCTATGTTTTAAGTCCTTCAGTGTCAACAGGAGCGGCGAGGTGATCCAAAAGGAAGCATTGCTGATGCCTCGGCAAATCACTTTTGAAGCTAATCCTAGTAAACTACAAGAGATGGTTGACAATGCTATTAATCGCGCTCTAATCAATCAATCCAGTGTGCTGTCCAATACAGTTTTCAATGTTGTGGCTAGAACTTTCAAAGAAGGACAGATACCACCTACTTATGTGGGCTCGGCATATCATCAGCCAGGATCATCATCGGTGACTGCTCCATCGGCTACTCTAGCCGTTGCGGGTACAGAAGTTACTTCTCCTCCAAGCACATTAGGGATGACTAATGGGCAATCTACACTGATGAGGACTAATCCAGCAACATCAGAGGGACAAATCCAACTTGCTACAGATCTATTGGCATCGGCAATGTTAGGATTTGTGTTTAAAAATTATCAAGTTCCTCCCAACTGGTGGGGATATGGTATGCCCCTAGACTTTGGTGCAAATAGTTCCGGGACATCTCAAGTGGCTGACACGACAGGCAAGGCTGCTATGACATCGGCACCCCTAGTGTCGCCGATGACTCAGAATCCTCAGTATGCTACAACTACCACTGCAAGACCTTTTATTGGGAATTCTCAGATCCCAACATTCCAGATGCCTAACGCATCAGAGGATCCACTGCCGATGCATCAAAGGTTTATGACACAGCCAGGGTATATCAATTCAATGATGATGCCCAATTATCAGCCATCGGCAGGACCTACGCCGATGAATGTTAACAATGGATGGACAGGGTAGTTTGTCTTTCCACAAATGCCTCAGCAGAATCATCAGGCTATGGGATTTCAGCAGGGACCGATGCAACCTGGGTTTCAGAATCAAGGATTGGTCAATCAGCCGATGAATCTTGCTCAGCAAGTTGGTGGCCAACAGGCGGTGTCTAATGCCATGTTCCCTAGAGATCGTGCGCCTCAAAGACACGTGGAAGTTTATCAACAGGCGCTAGATCCACAACCCGCTCATCGGCAGGATGCCGATGCCTATTGGGCCGATAAGATTGCTGAGGTGATGAGAGATCAGTTTGGGATAAAACCCAAAGTCAACACTTATTCTTATCGGACACCATATCCTCCTGCATATGACTTAATTCCACTTCCAAATCGGTACAAGGTACCGGATTTCACCAAATTCTCTGGACAGGATGACACGTCAACCATGGAACATGTTAACAGGTTCATAATCTAGTGTGGGGAAGCGGCTAACCGAGATGAGTTAAGAGTTCGTTTATTCTCATCATCTTTATCTGGACCAGCCTTCACTTGGTTTATTTCATTACCTCCGAATTCAGTAATTACTTGGGCCGATCTAGAGAAGCAGTTCCAGAAATACTTCTTTTCTAGAGTTCATGAGAAGAAAATTACTGATTTAGTCAGGCTAAGGCAACGCAATGATGAATTGGTTGAAAGTTTTGTACAAAGGTTGCGGGATGTCAAGAACAAGTGCTACAGTCTGGTTCTGGATGATCGGCAGCTAGCCAATTTGGCTTTTCAAGGATTGTTGCCACACATCAAAGACAAGTATGCTTCTCAAGAGTTTGAATGTTTGAGTCATTTAGTGCAGAGGATTTCTGACCAAGATATCAAAGTTTTTGAGCCTAAGAGAGCATTGGAACAAAAAGGTGTCATTTGTTGATGAGGTAACAAGCTCAGATTCTGATGAAGAACCAGTCATCGGCTTGGCAGAATGGGTGAAGAATAGGATGCCGATGTCTTGTCCTTTCGGCCATAAAGAGCCAGAAAAGTTTGCTTTTGACATCACAAAGGCCGATAGGATATTCGACTTTCTGCTTCAGGAAGGCCAAATTAAACTATCACCCAACCATGTGATTCCATCGCCAGAAGAGTTGAAGAAGATCAAGTATTGCAAATGGCATAATGCAACATCCCATAGTACAAATGAGTGCAGAGTGTTTAGACAATAGCTGCAATCGGCTATACAATCTAGGAGGATTAAATTCGATAGCTCCAAAGCTCAAAAGCCGATGAAGATCGATCAACATCCTTTCCCTATAAATATGTTGGATGCTAAGGGAAAGACTAAAGTCTTAACTTCGGAAGCGGCTGAAAAAAGCGCATCGGTGGATCCTCAGCACCAGATCACTGCCGATGATGCCAAGGGTATGAGCTTAATCCAGGAAGGCACCAGCTTAGGGAGGCCTCCTTGGTCTGGTATTGTGATTACTCATAGGAGGCATCGGGAAACCTGGCAGCAGCGTGAAGATCGGTATCGTCGCCAACAAGAAGATCGTCGCTGGGAAGAGGAAAGACGTCGACAAGAGTGGAATCGGCATAAAGATCATTGGAATTACCCGTTCTTCATCCATTGTTGGGAGCAAAATGTCAAGTTACCAATTGTTAGAGACTGCCCTGAGTGCAATGGTTATAATCGACACGATAGACCAAATCGGCAATACCAGGGTGATGATCGGCGTTTTGGTGGGCCGATTAGAGGAAGAATATCAGTTCACAATCGACTGGGGGGTAGGCTCAGTGTGCATGACAGGATTGGTGAGTGTGTCGGCTATTTTCCCAGAAACCAAGAAGAACTTGAGGAGATGGCGGATGCATGAGTTCCCGGTGAGTTCATATTTTGCAGGGATGCTAATACTTATCGGGTGGAATCAAGGGAGAATCGTCGTCAATCAGTGAGACAACCACAACTTCCCCCATGGTGTCTAGAAGGGTTGACAAGGACCCAGAAATGAAGGCTGCAGCGAGAGCGACAAGAAGAACTGAGTAGGGGAGAGAATTCTACTAAGTCTAGAGATCGGCAACAATCTGACCCCAAGGGAAAAGGTCCATCGGCAGATATTAATATGGTGTTTATGTTGCCGATGGAATTCCTTGCACCTTTCATTGATGATGAGGAGATAGACTTCCCCGATCAGATAGCTCAGTTAGCTCTTGACCCGATGACAGCTATCTTTGAAAAGCCCGCTGATGATGAGAGGCAGCACCTTAGAGCTTTATTCATCAAAGGTATGGTTGATGGGCAGCCGATGACCAAGATACTCGTTGATGGTGGGGCTGCTTTCAATATTATGCCATATGCAGTCTATCGGAAGCTTGGAAAAGGGGATCAAGATTTGACCAAGACCGATATGATGTTAAAGGACTTTGAAGGAAATGTGTCTCCAGTCAAGGGAGCCATATGTAACACTCCTAGTGTTAGCTTGCATGTTAACCATGAGCATTGCACCAACATAAGCATCATCATGCTCATTCATAAGCATCCATCAAGATCACATGTCATCTTATGTGTCCCATGTGTAATGAAATTGTTTGTGTGACTTGTTTTGGGTGACCTTAGTGTGTGACTAATGCTTACAAATGTTTATTGTCTTCCAAAATACTTTAATCATGTTTAGAACATCATTTGGAACAAAGTTCATGTTGAAGGTTTTGGCAAAAAATGCCCCTAAGTCATGGTTAACCCTAGAATGACCTATTTGACCCCCTAAACCTCTTTTCAAAGATGTTTTATGAAAGTTATGCTAGAAAGCTTGCATGTCTGTGACACCTGAAACAAAGTTGTAGAGAATTTCATAAGCTACAAAAGTTATGTTGTTGACTTTTTATGAAAAAGCTGGAACACATCCAAAATTTGCCCACAAGCCAAAAATCAGGGCTGATTTCACCCTTAGCCGAATTTGGCTAAGTCTTGAATCACACAGTTTCGAGGTAGGATTGTTGGGAGCGTTGTAGTTTGAAATCCAGACCGATTTAGACAGAGCTCGTGTAATCAAACTTGTAGAACTCGTGTAGCTCTATCCAGAGGATCAAATCCCAGCCAAAACCATCGAGTGAGCTAACAGTAAAACGTCGACGAAGTTAGAGTTTCAGTCACTGCAATCGGCTGATTCAGAAACTGATTCAGTTTGGACAGTCGCCGTCCGCCGCCGCGTGTCCAGCCAGGTGTCAGCCGTACGCCGTCGCCGGTCCCTCCTGTCAGCCCCGACGTCGTCCACAAGACGCCACGCACCGAGTGGACGCCTCAGACGCGCCGTTCGCCCCTCCAGAGCGCCACATTGCGTCCGCCTCCGTCCACAGCGAGCTCCGCTGCGTTTCGGCGAGCTTCTCTGGCCGTTCCACCGCGTCTCCGGCCGAGCCCGTCCGCCCAGAGCTCCGCCTCGACGTCCCCTACCTCGGCGTCACCTTCTTGGCCACTGTCGAGCACAGGTGAGACGACATTGCCGAGCTCCGAGCTGTTCTCCCTCGCCGGAGTTCCGCCCGAGCTCACCGGCAACGTGGCCAGGCTTCTCTGCTCCACCATTTTCCTCCATTCTTGTTCCTATCGCTTTCCCTTGGCTCACTGATGCTCGGCGTGAAGCTCTACCACGTCACCATTGCCTAGATCCGCTGGCGTAACGCCGCGCAGCGCCGCCGCTCCGCCATTTCCGACGGCGAGCACCCTAGGGTCCAGTAGAGCGCGGGTAAAGTAGGTCAACAGAGTCGCCTTGATGAGAGGAACACGTAGGTGCCCTTGGATCCGACCGAGACCTCGCCGTCGTCGAGCTTCGCCGGCGACGAGCGTCTCCCCTGTCTCTGTCTCTCTGACGCGCGGGTCCCGGGTGTCAGCCTCTCCCTCTCACCCCTCTGATTCACTGTTTTGCAGATCCTGTGCTGATTTTGTAAAATTCATGTCTTAAGTTTTATAGATCCAAATGACATGGTTCCAATTTTGCTAGGTTTCAGTATGAGTCTAGTTTTTAATAAAAATATGAAACATGCCATGTTTTTGCAGAAATAAATATATATAATTTAATCTTGGTTTATTAGGAGGTAATTATATCTTGAAATCTGTTGATCTGCTGGCCATGCAAATTTAGGGTGTTGTTACTAATGATATGAATAGGCTCTGATAAATTTATCATGATTTTTGGATGCCTGATTGTGTAGTTATAATTATTTCTTGTTCAAATAGGTGTTTCTTTTGGTATTTTTGATAATTAATTTATAGCTCCTTTTGGAGTGAAACTTGCTGAGAGTTGTACTCATGTGTAGACAAAGCTAGGAAAAATCTGAAATCTGTTGTTTGACACTTTTTAAGAGGGTTTCACATTTATGCCTTGCATGCCTTTGTTAGTTTGTTATTTTTGATTCTCACAATCTGTATGTGCAAGTGCCATGAAAGTTTTACAGTAAACTTGTGTTAGCATGAGTAGCTTGCTATAATTTTCTTAGAAGTTTTGGAGCACTTGGGATGCATGTTCATTAAATCACCTTAATAATTAAATAAATGAAAAAGGTGATGATAGAAATGAGTGTAGACCTTACCATGATGTTTTCTAGTGTTTCTTAGACATGTTTCATCTACTGGTGCTTTTGGTTTGAACTAATGTTACATTCTTAGTATGTGTAAAATATTATTTTTGCTATTTATGCCTTTCCTAGAGCAATTCTGTGTAGCTGATAGCAATTGCTTAAGAACCAATTGAAGATGATGTTTTCTGGTGAACTTGTCTACAACAAACTTGTAGCTAACTTGCTTATCTACTTCGTGTCCAAGTTTCATGACATTTGGTTGAGTAGTTTAAAAGTTATGAATGTTAGAAGTAGCTGCTGCAAAGTGCCTGCTATCTGGATTTTCCAGAGCAGCCAGACAACTTTGTATGTTTTAGCATATTTTGGTTGGGAATCATTCTGGGATGTCTAAAAGTGAATTGTAGACAATTTGCTAAGCTTTCCAGAGAGTATCTACTTGCTTAGTTTGGCTAACTGATGCATAAGTTATAGCTGAAACTTGTGACAAGTTGGTTTGTCTATAAAACCAGTGACTGAGTAGGAATAGCTAAGGTTGATTAACTTGTCTAGTTAGCCTCTCTACCAGAGAAGAAGTATGCACTTACTTGTTATCTTATGATTCACTTAGTTTAGGAGTTTATGCCCATGTGTACCTTTTTTTATGTTCCCTTGGCTCTTTATCATGACATCATGCATCATATGTGCATTATCTATATTTAGCTCCTTGTCATGCATACATAGGTGTACCAAAGGGCGTGACCGTGTTGGAGTTCGAGCTGCCGGAGTCGGAAGGACAGCAAGGGGAGCTACCTCAAGGAGCTGAGGAGGAGGAGGACTTGCCAGAGTGCCCTGATCACCGTCCCTCTACTTACGTCGAAGGCAAGCCCCGGAGCATTATAAGCCTCCTACTATTTTGTTATCATGTTCAGCTATCAATCGACTATGGTTATGTATTGTTGCATTAAGTGTTAGGCGTTGATATGACACCCTTGCTGCATAATGACTACCTTGTCCACCTCATACCTCACCTAAGTAGGTCCAGGATCAAAATAATGCTTAGCCATGCTTAGCTCGGTAGAAGCCGGGTGATTTCCTGTCACCTGCGAGAGATAGGTGGATGCTGATCACGGTTGGCTATATTTGCTATCGTGGAAATAACCATGTGCTAATAATGAACTTGAGACCGGGCGGGAAGACGATAGTGCAGCAACAAGGCATGGAGGTCTTGGGTGTGAATCTATCCCCGTCTGTGTCGATTAAGGACTGATTGATGTAACGTCCTCGTGTCATGTTGAACGCATGCCTAACACTTAGCTGGCCGGATAAGTCGTTCCGACCGCGAAGCCTACGTGTGCATCTCCAGCCGGATACCCCGTTCTGTATGAGTGCGCACCCCGGTTGGTAGTAAGTATGTGCGGGGAGTTAATGGCGTAAGTCTGAGGTGTCAGGTTAGAGTCCTAACCCTGGCAGATTGGCGGTTCCTGGGGGTGCGGCGCTGGACGGACCCGCGAATTGGTCCGGAGTTGTGCTAAAGGTGATCCGAGCTGCCCTCATGAAGTATGCTTGGGTGAGTGCTAGGAATACCCCTCCAGCTGGATAGGAATCGATTCGAATCGCCGTCTCTCCCGGATAGTGAGAACTTGACACGGGCAGTCGCACGTAGAACTCACTAAATAAACTTAATGGTTATGATGAGAATGATGATAGCTATGTGATAATCTGGATATGGTTATTATTGTGATGCTTAAATACTCAAGTGTATGCTTAGATTAGGTGCTAATCTAGTGGATAGTGGTAAAGTAATAAACCTGCTGCTGAAATTTTATAAATAAGTCACTTCCAACTAAAGCTTTTTATGCAAAAGGATGAGTCAAACCAGCCCACAAAGATCAGCCTTGCATACTCCATGGTGTCACTTTATTTTGGTTTATGACGGGTAAGTCTAGCTGAGTACCTTCTCGTACTCAGGGTTTTATTTACCCCTGTTGCAGATGATGTCATGTATCACGGCTACTGTGCTAACTGCCATCATCTGGCTGCGGACGATGAATAGATCATGGGCGTGATCACCTCCTTTATCTTCGGTTGCGCTTTTGTTGGGTTTGACCATGGATCTGGCATGTAATATAAACTAAGTGTGTGTTGTTCTAAAACTACTTCGTTTCCGCTACTACTTTGGTTTGTAATAACCACTTTTAAACTCTGATGTGATGTAAAACTATGTTCTGTGCTGAGTGTATGTAATCTATGATGGCGATGCTTGATCATGTACGATCTTGGTTGTATGTTGGTTGAATCGAGGTCTTTTGAGATTTTGTCGGACTACCGGGTTTATATGGGTTCAATTCTATTGGCTTGATTACCTTCGTGGTCGCTAATTCACTTGAATTCTTATAAATTGGACAGTTCAGTTACAGCTGGCATCAGAGCAAGATTAAGCATTTAACCATCATAGATGTATTTGAAAACAAATGAATTTGGTTTTTCCAAGCTAATTTGGCAAAATTAGGCTATATGTAGGGCTGTTTTAAAAATGTTTTGATAACTTTTACCATGCCAGTGGTCATTCCCTTTTTGCCCATATAAGGATTTCTAGGTGGCTTAATATTACTAACATGGGGGGTTTTTCCTTTCGTCGTGCATATGGCGTGCAATTATATGGATGCCACTTACTTAAGTGGTAATGAATGGATCACATACCTCTATGCCATGGTAAGCAATGATTGTTTTCTTTCATCGTCCTTACAGCGTGAAATTGTATGGATGCCGCTCACTTGAGTGGTAATGTATGGATCTATATGCCTCTATGCTACGGTAAGTGTGAGCTGTGAGAGCTTGACCGTCCAACCGTCGGTCTAGGGGAGTGTTAGCTGTGGTTACTGGAATACTTACATGTTTTACACATGTATATATGAAAGTACTTAATTGTGGGTAGTAGGTGCAGCCATGTATACGTATTTGATGTATATGTGGGTGTATCCAAAATAGGTAGTGTGCTGCGATATATGTTTGTGAATATATATTGGAGTATCTAGCTTGATTGTTGATGATTGGATTTACATTTCTGCACATATACTATTGTGGGGTTGGGCTGTAATGAAAATTTCTGCAGGTACACTAACAACGAAACGTGTAGACCGTGTAGTTGCGTATAAGGAGTGCACGTATGTATACCACCGACTGAACCGTTAGAACCTTCTTCTAGGAATGGAAAGGACGTATGGAACGTGCATGCATCATGAATCATTCATAAATTCCTTATGCACTACTTAAGTATTAAATTCTAAAAATATATCTATTTACCTTACCTTGTAATTAATCTCCCTTACTCAGATGTGGTCTTTCTACAGATGGCAGCCCCACACGCAAGTGAGACTTTCCTGGACATGTTTGGCACTCCTACTTTGTTGTGGAGGGTGCTAAGTTCAGTTGGATATGAGGAACCACCAAAGTACACTTGGACCGAGTCTGAGCATGCAGGAGCCTTACCTTGGGTAGATGTCCAAATTACAGATCCACCTTATCCAAATAACCCAGAGTGGCTAGGTTGGATAGTTGATTGCGATGGCCAAACTCCTTGGGAGGGTGCCCAAGTAGCAGCCCTAGAGGTATTGCTAGAGATATGCCAATAGTATGGTGATGAGCTAGTGAATGGCCAGCTGGATCCATCCCTAGAGTGAGTGTGACCGACACATTTGTGTCTCAGATAGGAAATGAGCCTTTAGAGATGAGAGAAACCATGTTAGGATATAGCTCTAGCCCTGCCATGAGCGCCATGCTAGCGGTACTTAAGCTGCACTATCTACGCCAGGACACCTACATAGACGCCATGCTAGCGCTCCAACAAGCTCAAGTTGGGCAGCGCAAACTGCGCAAGCGCGTGCGCAAGCACCGCAAGGCTTTTAGGGATGCACAAGCTGAAATCCAAAACTATCACACCGCTTTGCAAGCCCGCCGCAACCAAGTTGAGAACGCAGTTAGAGAGCGCAATGAGGCACAAGCCCGCATGATGCAAATGACTAGAGAGAGATGAGGCTATGCGCTTGGCTGAAAATAGAAATAGAGAAGCTGCTAGAGTTAGAGCCTTGTTCCATGCTGAAATGAGAGAGGAAGAGCTGATTACTAGGATTGCTGAGCTGCAGTTAGATGTCCATCGCTTAAATAATATCATAAATCCTATTCCACATCCAACCCCTTTTAATCATGAAGAAGCTCCTAGTGAGGAAGATTAGAATGATGGCATCATTTCTAATAGAGAATCTGAGGAAGATATGTAGCCTAGCAATAATCCTATGATCGTGTATCAATTTCCATCTCTTTATGTAATGGACATGTAATCGGAATTTCAGTTGAGACCCTATGTAATTGGCCATGGTGCCCCTCCTATAAGACTTAAGTTATGGCAATGACTCTATGTAACCCTATGCGCTTATTTGTGATGCTCCATGTTTATGTTGAGCTTAAATAATTCTCTGCAATGTCTTTAACCCCTGAAGAATTGTGGCTGTGAATGATCGCGAGAATAACCAAGTGTCATGGAATATATTCTCTTATTGTACATAGATTATTGTGCCTTAAATTATGTGAATTTACTTCATTAAATTCCATATGGCAGCAATTGAAGTTCATGATAATTATATCTGTTGTCTTAAATAGTCACTTGGTATGCCTTGTGCAGATGGCTGGCAATACTCGCTCCGGTCACAATGAGGTGCCACCACCACCACCTCCTCCCCCGCCTACACCTACTGAGCTACTAGCAGCTCTTGTTGAGGGCCAGCGCATGCTCAATGAGGCTAGGCAAACTATGGCGCAGCACAATCGGGGTGGTCGCCATGTCCGTCAAGGTGGAGAGGCAAACCAGCACAGTAGTTTCAAGGATTTCCAGTACACCAAGCCGCCGCTTTTCAAAGAGGCTGTTGAACCTCTAGAAGCAGATGAATGGCTCAACACTCTCGAGCAGAAGTTCCACTTGCTGAGGGTGACCGAAGAGCTAAAGGCGGAATATGCAGCCCACCAGTTGGAGGGCAAAGCAGGTGTCTGGTGGAGTCATTACAGGACCAGCTTGCCTGCCAATGCTGTGGTCACCTGGGATCAGTTCAAAACTGCTTTCAGGAACACCTATATCCCCCAAGGCTTAATGACTATCAAGCACAATGAGTTCATGAACCTGAACCAGGGCACTAAAAGCTTGACTGAATATCTTCATGCTTTTAACAATTTGTCTCGCTATGCTCCTGAGATGGTTGATACTGAGGCCAAGAAGCTTGCTAGTTTCAAGAGAGGGTTGGGACCCAAGCTGTCCAAGAACATAGCTGGTAACAAGAGTACCACCTTTAACGAGTTTGTGAGTGATGCGTTAACTCAAGAGAACTCTAATGTTGTGTATGCCGCGTCCAAGAACCGCAAGCGGGCCTATGAGGCAGGTGCTTCACAGTCCAAGGCTCCAGTGACAAGCAAACCGGCCTATCACACACCCAATGCTGTGACAAGGTACAGGCCACCGCAGAAGAAGTCTAATGTGAAGACGGGAGTGCGCAAGGCCTTCATAGTTGCTCTTCCTAGGGGTGCTACGGGTCAAGGAGGTCCCAAGACTCCCCCTGATAACCGTCCCTGCTTCAAATGCAAACAGGTTGGTCACTGGGCGAGAGATTGCCCTTATGCCAAGAGGAATTCTGCAGCTGGAGGTAACAACCGTACGGGCCGAGTGCACTATACCACCATTGAAGAAATCCCCGAAGGTGAAGTGGTCACAGCTGGTATGTTCCTTGTAAATCAACACCCTGCAATTGTCCTGTTTGATTCTGGAGCTTCGCATTCATTTATGAGTCAAGCATTCTCATCTAAGCATGGGCAACATGTAATTGATCTTGATAGTGGAAAATTTTACATTAGTGTTGCTGGTAATCAGATCTCTACAAATCAATTAGTAAGGGATGTGCATATTGCCATTGAAGGGCGTAGTTATTCAGCAAATCTTGTCATCTTACTGGGCTTCGGAATAGATGTTATCCTAGGAATGAAATGGATGAGTGATCATGGAGTGTTAATAGACACTTCAACTAGGGTAATCATGTTGAGGGAGCCTGATAGTAAAGAAGCTTTCTTAGTTCAACTCCCTAGAAGCAACGACATCCGTCACGTAGCCAATGCTATTCGACCACTCACTGTGGCAGAGATTCCTGTAGTGTGTGAGTTTCCGGATGTTTTTCCAGAGGATCTACCCGGGTTGCCACCGGACAGAGAAATTGAGTTTAAAATTGATCTAATTCTGGGTACCGCACCTATCTCTAGAAGGCCATATCGAATGCCACCCAATGAATTGGCTGAATTGAAAAAGCAATTGCAAGAACTTCTCGAGAAAGGTCTTATTCGGCCTAGTTCTTCTCTATGGGGTTGTCCGGCTCTCTTTGTCAAGAAGAAAGACAAGTCTCTACGCATGTGTGTAGACTATCGTCCGCTCAATGCTGTGACTGTTAAAAACAAGTATCCACTGCCTCGCATTGATATCCTGTTTGATCAATTAGCCAAGGCCAAAGTATTCTCCAAGATTGATCTGAGATCTGGGTATCATCAAATCAAGATCCGACCCAAAGACATTCCTAAAACGGCTTTCTCTACCAGGTATGGGTTGTATGAGTATCTAGTCATGTCCTTTGGTCTGACTAATGCCCTTGCTCATTTCATGTACTTGATGAATTCGGTGTTCATGCCTGAACTGGATAAGTTTGTGGTGGTGTTCAACGATGATATATTGGTGTATTCCGAAAATGCCTAGGAACATGAGAAGCACCTTCGGATTGTACTCACTAGATTGCGAGAGCATCAGCTCTATGCCAAGTTCAGTAAGTGTGAGTTTTGGCTGAAGAAAGTGCCTCCTAGGCCATATTTTATCTGAAGAGGGTATTTCTGTGGACCCATCAAAAGTGCTGGAGGTTCTAGACTGGAAGGCCCCGACTTCAGTGCACGAGGTTCGGAGTTTTCTCGGTCTAGCTGGATATTATCGTCACTTTATTCTGGATTTCTCCAAAATAGCTAAGCCTATGACCAAGCTACTGCAAAAAGATGTGAAGTTTGTGTGGTCCCAGGAGTGTGAAGTCGCTTTCACCACTTTACGCCGTTTGCTGACCACCGCTCTTGTTCTGGCACAACCTGACATTGAAAAGCCATTTGACGTCTTTTGTGATGCATCTGGCACTGGCCTAGGTTGTGTGCTTATGCAAGAAGGCCGCGTTATTGCCTACGCCTCTCGGCAGCTGAGGAAACATGAAGCCAACTACCCGACTCATGATCTAGAGTGAGCAGCAGTTGTACACGCATTGAAACTCTGGAGGCATTATCTGTTGGGTAATCT
Source organism: Sorghum bicolor (assembly GCF_000003195.3). Lineage (NCBI taxonomy): Eukaryota > Viridiplantae > Streptophyta > Magnoliopsida > Poales > Poaceae > Sorghum > Sorghum bicolor. The sequence continues at coordinate 19,778,748 of NC_012872.2, forward strand.
ATGTCATATTTACACTGACCATAAGAGCCTCAAATATATATTCACTCAGCCCGAATTGAACATGAGAAAAAGAAGATGGTTAGAGTTGATAAAATACTACAATCTAGAGGTACACTATCATCCAGGCAAAGCCAATGTTGTAGCCGATGCTCTCAGTCAGAAACAACATGTCAGACCTCTCCTAGAGGAAGGGTTCAATTTATTGCATCCTGTGGTCCTACACAACATCGTAGTCAGCTGCTCGTTAGAGAGTCAGATCATAGAGCTCCAAAAGTCTGATCCTGGTATTTTTCATATCAAAAGAAAAATGCAAGAGCAAGACACCAAGCATTTCAGGGTAGATGAGAAGGGTGTACTGTGGTTTGACGATCGACTAGTTGTACCTAAAGACCGTGACCTACGCAACAAAATTCTAGATGAAGCTCATTCTTCTAAGTTGTCCATTCATCCGGGGAGTAGCAAAATGTACCAAGACTTGAAACCTCATTTCTGGTGGACCAAGATGAAGAAGGAAATAGCAGCTTATGTTGCTAGGTGTGATACTTGCTGCAGGGTAAAGGCAGTTCACCTTAAACCTGCAGGTTTATTGCAACCTTTATTGGTTCCAGGTTGGAAGTGGGAGGAAATCAGCATGGATTTTATTGTTGGCCTTCCCCCTACTCAAAAAGGGCACGACTCCATATGGGTGATTGTGGACCGTTTGACCAAGTCAGCCCATTTTATCCCTGTGAAATCGACACATCGAATATCCGATTACGCTGAGTTATACTTCTCTCAGATTGTAAAATTGCACGGAGTACCTCGCACCATTATTTCTGATAGGGGTCCTTAGTTTACTGTTCGCTTTTGGGTGCATCTGCATTCGCTCCTTGGTACAAAATTGATTCGCAGTTCAGCGTACCACCCTCAAACCTCCGGTCAGACTGAGCGTGTGAATCAAATTTTAGAGGATATGTTGAGGGCATGTGTGATATCTTCCAAGGGTGCATGGGAGAAATGGCTACCTTTAGCTGAATTCTCTTACAATAATAGTTATCAAGAGAGCATCCAAATGGCTCCTTTTGAAGCTTTATATGGCCGCAAATGTAGAACTCCTCTAAACTGGGTCGAACCTGGTGAAAGGAGGTACTACGGAATTGACTTTGTCAAAGAAGCCAAAGAACAAGTTCTCATTATCCAGCAACACATGAAAGCTGCCAAGCTAGACAGAAAAGCTACGCTGACCGAAGAAGAACACCACTCGAGTTCGAAGTAGGTGACCTTGTATACCTAAAGGTATCGCCCATGAAGGGAGTAAATCGCTTTGGTGTTAAAAGAAAGCTTGCCCCTAGGTATGTGGGTCCCTATCAAATCATCGAGAAAAGTGGCAAGGTAGCTTACAAAGTGCAACTACCTCTGGAACTAGGAACCGTTTTCCCTGTATTCCATGTATCCCAACTCAAGAAGTGTCTTCGTGTGTCCGAAGAGCGAGTCGAAACATGAGGCCTAAAGTTGCAGTCTGACCTATCCTATGAAGAAAAGCCTGTACAAGTTCTTGATGTCAAGGAACGGGTTACTCGTGGGAGAGTGATCAAACTCTTTAGAGTTTTGTGGAACCGTCAGAGTGAGAGAGATGCCACTTGGGAAAGGGAAGACTATTTACAAGTAACTTATCCTTCATTCCACGAAAAATGGTACGTCTCTCAAATCTCGGGACGAGATTTTTGTAAGGGGGGAGGGCTGTAACACTCCTAGTGTTAGGTTGCATGTTAACCATGAGCATTGCACCAACATAAGCATCATCATGCTCATTCATAAGCATCCATCATGATCACATGTCATCTTATGTGTCCCATGTGTAATCAAATTGTTTGTGTGACTTGTTTTGGGTGACCTTAGTGTGTGACTAATGCTTACAAATGTTTATTGTCTTCCAAAATACTTTAATCATGTTTAGAACATCATTTGGAACAAAGTTCATGTTGAAGGTTTTGGCCAAAAATGCCCCTAAGTCATGGTTAACCCTAGAATGACCTATTTGACCCCCTAAACCTCTTTTCAAAGATGTTTTATGAAAGTTATTCTAGAGAGCTTGCATGTCTGTGACATCTGAAACAAAGTTGTAGAGAATTTCATAAGCTACAAAAGTTATGTTGATGACTTTTTATGAAAAAGCTTGGAACACATCCAAAATTTGCTCACAAGCCAAAAATCAGGGCTGATTTCACCCTTAGCCGAATTTGGCTAAGTTTTGAATCACACAGTTTCGAGGTAGGGTTGTTGGGAGCGTTGTAGTTTGAAATCCAGACCGATTTAGACTGAGCTCGTGTAATCAAACTTGTAGAACTCATGTAGCTCTATCCAGAGGATCAAATCCCAGCCAAAACCATCGAGTGAGCTAAGAGTAAAATGTCGACGAAGTTAGAGTTTCAGTCACTACAATCCGCCGATTCAGAAGCCGATTCAGTTTGGACAGTCGCCGTCCGCCGCCACGTGTCCGGCCAGGTGTCGGCCGTACGCCGTCGCTGGTCCCTCCTGTCAGCCCCGACGTCGTCCACAAGACGCCACGCACCGAGTGGACGCCTCAGACGCGCCGTTCGCCCCTCCAGAGCGCCACATTGCGTCCGCCTCCGTCCACAGCGAGCTCCGCCGCGTTTCGGCGAGCTTCTCCGGCCTTTCCACCGCGTCTCCGGCCGAGCCCGTCCGCCCAGAGCTCCGCCTCGACGTCCCCTACCTCGGCGTCACCTTCTTGGCCACTGTCGAGCACAGGTGAGACGGCATTGCCGAGCTCCGAGCTGTTCTCCCTCGCCGGAGTTCCGCCCGAGCTCACCGGCAACGTGGCCAGGCTTCTCTGCTCCACCATTTCCCTCCATTTTTGTTCCTATCGCTTTCCCTTGGCTCACTGATGCTCGGCATGAAGCTCTACCGCGTCGCCATTGCCTAGATCCGTCGGCATAACGCCGCGCAGCGCCGGCGCTCCGCCATTCCCGACGGCGAGCACCCTAGGGTCCAGTAGAGCGCGGGTAAAGTTGGTCAACAGAGTCGCCATGATGAGAGGAACACGTAGGTGCCCTTGGATCCGACCGAGACCTCGCCGTCGTCGAGCTTCGCCGGCGACGAGCGTCTCCCCTGTCTCTGTCTCTCTGACGCGCGGGTCTCGGGTGTCAGCCTCTCCCTCTCACCCCTCTGATTCACTGTTTTGCAGATCCTGTGCTGATTTTGTAAAATTCATATCTTAAGTTTTATAGATCCAAATGACATGGTTCCAATTTTGCTAGGTTCCAGCATGAGTCTAGTTTTTAATAAAAATATGAAACATGCCATGTTTTTGCAGCAATAAATATATATAATTTAATCTAAGTTTATTAGGAGGTAATTATATCTTGAAATCTGTTGATCTGATGGCCATGCAAATTTAGGGTGTTGTTACTAATGATATGAATAGGCTTTGATGAATTTATCATGATTTTTGGATGCCTGATTGTGGAGTTATAATTATTTTTTGTTCAAATAGGAGTTTCTTGTGGTATTTTTGATAATTAAGTTATAGCTCCTTTTGGAGTGAAACTTGCTGATTATTGTACTCATGTGTAGACAAAGCTAGGAAAAATCTGAAATCTGTTGTTTGACACTTTTTAAGAGGGTTTCACATTTATGCCTTGCAAGCCTTTGTTAGCTTGTTATTTTTGATTCTCACAATCTGTATGTGCAAGTGCCATGAAAATTTTACAGTACACTTGTGTTAGCATGAGTAGCTTGCTGTAATGTTCTTAGAATTTTTGGAGCACTTGGGATGCATGTTCATTAAATCACCTTAATAATTAAATAAATGAAAAAGGTGATGATAGAAATGAGTGTAGACCTTACCATGATGTTTTCTAGTGTTTCTTAGACATGTTCCATCTACTGGTGCTTTTGGTTTGAACTAATGTTACATTATTAGTATGTGTAAAATATTATTATTGCTATTTATGCCTTTCCTAGAGCAATTATGTGTAGCTGATAGCAATTGCTTCAGAACCAATTGAATATGATGTTTTCTGGTGAACTTGTCTACAACAAACTTGTAGCTAACTTGCTTATCTACTTCGTGTCCAAGTTTCATGACATTTGGTTGAGTAATTTAAAAGTTATGAATGTTAGAAGTAGCTGCTGCAAAGTGCCTGCTCTCTGGATTTTCCAGAGCAGCCAGCCAACTTTGTATGCTTTAGCATATTTCGGTTGGGAATCATTCTGGGATGTCTAAAAGTGAATTGTAGACAATTTGCTAAGCTTTCCAGAGAGTATCTACTGGCTTAGTTTGGCCAACTGATGCATAAGTTATAGCTGAAACTTTTGACAAGTTGGTTTGTCTATGAAACCAGTGACTGAGTAGGAATAGCTAAGGTTGATTAACTTGTCTAGTTAGCCTCTCTACCAGAGAAGAAGTATGCACTTACTTGTTATCTTATGATTCACTTAGTTTAGGAGTTTATGCCCATGTGTACCTTGTTTTATGTTCCCTTGGCTCTTTATCATGACATCATGCATCATATGTGCATTATCTATATTTAGCTCCTTGTCATGCATACATAGGTGTACCCAAGGGCGTGACCGTGTTGGAGTTCGAGCTGCCGGAGTCAGAAGGACAGCAAGGGGAGCTACCTCAAGGAGCTGAGGAGGAGGACTTGCCGGAGTGCCCTGATCACCGTCCCTCTACTTACGTCGAAGGCAAGCCCCGGAGCATTATAAGCCTCCTACTATTTTGTTATCATGTTCAGCTATCAATCGACTATGGTTATGTATTGTTGCATTAAGTCTTAGGCGTTGATATGACACCCTTGCTGCATAATGACTACCTTGTCCACCTCATACCTCACCTAAGTAGGTCCAGGATCGAAAGAATGCTTAGCCATGCTTAGCTCGGTAGAAGCCGGGTGATTTCCTGTCACCTGCGAGAGATAGGTGGATGCTGATCACGGTTGGCTATATTTGCTATCGTGGAAATAACCATGTGCTAATAATGAACTTGAGACCGGGCGGGAAGACGATAGTGCAGCAACAAGGCATGGAGGTCTTGGGTGTGAATCTATCCCCGTCTGTATCGATTAAGGACTGATTGATGTAACGTCCTCGTGTCATGTTGAACGCATGCCTAACACTTAGCTGGCCGGATAAGTCGTTCCGACCGCGAAGCCTACGAGTGCATCTCTGGCCGGATACCCCGTTCTGTATGAGTGCGCACCCCGGTTGGTAGTAAGTATGTGCGGGGAGTCAATGGCATAAGTCCGAGGTGTCAGGTTAGAGTCCTGACCCTGGCAGATTGGCGGTCCCTGGGGGTGCGGCGCTGGACGGACCCGCGAATTGGTCCAGAGTTGTGCTAAAGGTGATCCGAGCTGCCCTCATGAAGTATGCTTGGGTGAGTGCTAGGAATACCCCTCCAGCTGGATAGGAATCGATTTGAATCGCCGTCTCTCCCGGATAGTGAGAACTTGACACGGGCAGTCGCACATAGAACTCACTAAATAAACTTAATGGTTATGATGAGAATGATGATAGCTATGTGATAATCTGGATATGGTTATTATTGTGATGCTTAAATACAAAAGTGTATGCTTAGATTAGGTGCTAATCTAGTGGATAGTGGTGAAGTAATAAACCTGCTGCTGAAATTTTATAAATAAGTCGCTTCCAACTAAAGCTTTTTATGCAAAAGGATGAGTCAAACCAGCCCACAAAGATCGGCCTTGCATACTCCTTGGTGTCACTTTATTTTGGTTTATGACGGGTAAGTCTAGCTGAGTACCTTCTCGTACTCAGGGTTTTATGTACCCCTGTTGCAGATGATGTCATGTATCACGGCTACTGCGCTAACTGCCATCATCCGGCTGCGGACGATGAATAGATCATGGGCGTGATCACCTCCTTTATCTTCGGTTGTGCTTTTGTCGGGTTTGACCATGGATCTGGCATGTAATATAAACTGAGTGTGTGTTGTTCTAAAACTACTTCGTTTCCGCTACTACTTTGGTTTGTAATAACCACTTTTAAACTCTGATGTGATGTAAAACTATGTTCTGTGCTGAGTGTATGTAATCTGTGATGGCGATGCTTGATCATGTACGATCTTGGTTGTATGTTGGTTGAATCGAGGTCTTTTGAGATTTCGTCGGACTACCGGGTTTATATGGGTTCAAGTCTATTGGCTTGACTACCTTCGTGGTCGCTAATTCACTTGAATTCTTATAAATTGGACGGTTCTGTTACAGCTGCATTGAGTTGACCATCGGCAGCAAGACCTTCCCGACAACTTTCTTTATCATCAGTGGAAAGAGTGCTTATAATTTACTTTTAGGGAGAGATTGGATTCATGCCAATTGTTGCATCCCATCTACAATGCACCAATGCTTGGTTCAGTGGGTAGGTGACAAGATTGAAATCGTCCCAGGGGATTCTTCATATGTCATTGCATCGGCAGAGGCAGATACTTATGAAAGGACCAGATGCATTTTAGGAGATGTTTGGGAGAAGGATTTTCTCAAAGTTGCCGATTATGAAATTCCACCGATCCAAGCAGTCGGTTGTTGACGGTCCTTAAGTACAAAATTTAATCATCAAATAAATAAAGAAAAGGATCCAAATGCAACCAACACCCAGACTTAGGGTTTTATCTGACAGAATTCCATGAGTTTTGGTGTTTGTCTATTTCTGCAGGGGGTTATCTAGAAATATGGAGGAAAGGACCACACGTCAGGTTTACATAGAGATATTAACATGCCACGCAATTTTCTGTCATCTGGAAGACTCCAGAAGCCACGGAAACGAACGGGGAGCCGAGCGGGCTCAAGACAGGGCGCCCGCCCTACTCCTCAGGGCGCCCGGCCTACTTTTTCGGCCAATCACATTCTACTTCGCGGATCATGCTCCACCGACCTAAAGGATCAAGGAAAACCGTGCGATCAATGTTGGTTTGATCCGACGACCCAGATTCACTTGAGGGGACTATATAAGCAGACCCCCTGGCCCCTGGAGGAGACACCCCCTTCATCCTTATTCATTATTCATAGACAGAGCAAAAACTAGGGTTTGGAGATGAGAGCTCTCCTCTCATCTCTAAACTTCTAGTAGCGACATGGAGAGCGAGGGAGGATTGGAGGAGAGGTCGGCCTGTCGGTTCTTCCTCCGGTTGTACTTCGCCATGATCAAGCTCTAATCAAGCTTGCTCATGGGATGACTCTGGTAATCTACTTCTTATTTCATTATGCAATTACTATTCATGTATGTTCTGGTTCACAACTCTTTTGAGTACTTTAATCTATAGGACGCTATAGGTGAGAGTTGTAGTATAGGTGTAAGCGTGGTGCTTAGACCTAGATTACTTGTGGATATCCCCTGTCTAGCCGGATCGTGTGGTAGGCCGCGTAGGTGACAGTTACGTTGGTCCCCTGTAGTCCACCTCCTGTTAGCAGGACGAGTACGGTTTATCGGCCTATGGATAAGCATCCTTTGTGGTGTATTCTTATCTCGTGGTTCGTCCCAGACATAGACATACCCCTTTGAAGTAGAGAAACCATAGTTATCCTCTATATTCTCCTACCATCGCCCATATACTAGATTACTCTACTCTCTATTCCCCTATTATCACCCATTGTTATCTTACCTTTAATATTATTCTTATTCAATTATACCATCTTTCCTATTTACACCTATCTATCTATCTTGGTTAAGTTAGAGCGTAGATCAATTCTCTCATTTCCCTATGGATACGATAAAACCTTTAACCGGGTAAAAACTACAACGGTATACGTGTGCTTGAGGATTTATCTGTGTGCGTATAAATACCATAGTACACTCTAGTGCCATGCTGGGGATGACAACCTAGTATTCAAGTAGTGTTAGCAAATGTCAACAAGCTTTTTGGCGCCGTTGCCGGGGAGACGGTTGCTGAGTTGACTACGAACTAGCTTAATCATTTTTCTAAAAAAATAATAAGTAATATATTTTCCTTTTATCCTTTGCCTCATCTCTCCTATTCTTTCTTATCTAATCCTTGATCTCTGATCTATCATGAATGCAAACATGTCTATCTATCAGTTTCATAGACCTACGGGCACACATCTCGAACCACCAAAATCTTCAAAGCCTATCATAGCATCTAGTTTTGAGATAGACCCCGAATACATAGAATTTGTTCAAAAGCAACCTTTCTCAGGAGAAGGTGAGGAAAACCCATACACACACCTAAGAGAGTTTTATCGAGTCTGTGACCTCCTTCGCATAGAAGGCATGTCCGATGAGACCCTTAAATGGAAGCTCTTTCCGTTCTCTTTAACAGGAAAAGCTAGACATTGGTACAAACTCAAAGTAGGGAGTGTTCATGGAGATTGGAAGGAGTTATATAATAGTTTTCTTTTTAAATATTTTCCAATCTCCAAAGTGGCGGAACTTCGGCGAGAGATTATTTCTTTTAGACAACTGGAAGAAGAATCTCTTGACAAATCATGGGACCGCTTTATTAACCTTACTCTCACTGGCCCAAAGATTTCTATTTGAGAAGAAGTTCTTATAATTCACTTTTTTGAGGGCCTTAGTAGGGAAAATAAGCAAACCTTGAATACAGCCTCTAGAGGATCCTTCTATCACCTACCTGCTAGTGAAGCTAGGGATTTCATTGATTCATTAAGTGGAAAGTTTCCTAGCATTTATATCCCTGAGAAAGAGAAAGAACCAGTTCCTAGACAAGAAGAAGAAGTTTCGATAGCCAGATCACAACCACTTCAATCCCAAACTTTAGCTATCGATCCTAAACCATCAATACCCCAAAATTCTCCAAGGGAGGAAGGAATTCCGACCTTAAATCTTTCAGATGCTGATGGTTTAGACTTCTGGTTCTATAAGAGACCTTCAAGCAGGGATAATTCAAATCCTTGCAATAATGGTTCTCATAGAGAATGTCCTGGTTCCTGTTATGAAGAAGTCGAGGATGACATATCAAGTGAAGGAGAGCTAAACCATATAGAAGATTCTATCTACTCCCCTTCCATGTTCACAAATTCTAAATCCATCCTTGACCTTAGAGACCCCTCTTATCCCTCTCCTTTTCAGTCTCATGATGATCCTAGCAATCCATCAAGATGATCAAACCATAGGAGTCATAAAGACCATGAGGATGACATGTCAAGTAATGTCATAGAAGGAGAGCTAAGCCATATAGAAAAATCTAACACCTCCCCTTTCCTGACCACAAGTTCTAAATGGCTAGAATGTGTAGAATGGATGGATAAGGAAGAAGCCTTAATGGATTCTTACTTTGGCTCAATTTCAAATGGTGAGTTCTTGACTCCCTTTGAAGATGAGATTCATACAACTACAGAAGAGGACACAGGTGAGACCAATCCAGGAGAAACTCCGAACATTCAGATTGGAGACGAAGAAAACATTAATGAGCATGGAATTTATTTCATAGCCACTTCGTTTACTCCATGCTCATATGCAACATCTTCCCAATCTATTGGTCTCTCCAACATCACCACATTTGAGATCTCCAACCCCCTCTTCGTTTCTATTTATAAAAACTTTAAAAGGGCGGTTGTCGATGCATATGTCTATAATAAATATTGCAGATCTCGTTGAGTTGATCTTGATATAGGTCAGCGTTGGAAGGGAAACCACTTCGACGACATAAATTGATGGTTTCCCAAGGATAAGCTTAGTGTCCTAAAATAAGCACTGATCAGATCGTAACATGAGCTTTTAATTATTTGCAACATTACCTGGTGTATTGAGCATATAAGGATAATTGTAAAAATATTCCTTCGGGTATTCTTTTCACTAACCTTTCTAGGATTGGAGCAAGAAGATCGGATGAACGACAAGCAAGTACAAGATCTCTATAATGCTGTCATGCTACCTTTGTCTATTCATAAGTAAGTGTTGGTTTGGAAGTACTCGACATACTTCCATTGGCTTTTAAATTAAGCATGGTGCTTAGGTTAAACAACCTTCCTTAATCTGATTAGACATGGAGTCTAGTTCGGTTATTGAACTAAAAACTGCTTGTGTAGACATTGGTATATTTTGTCGGACTAACCCTTGCAGGAAAACTTTCAATATCGACCTGGGAAGTCCTGAGATAAACTCACATCGGAGATGAAGAGAGAGACACATGCAGTTTAACAATTTGCGCAAGAGGGACATAGCTCATTCATCATAGAGAGATGATCCATGGAAGGGGACAAAGTACATAAACAAGATACACATCCGCTAAGAAAGGAAAGCTTCCACAAGGTGATATTGTACCATCACTCTTCAAGTAAGGTAACATCTTAAGGTACTTGACTATCACTTTTATAAGCTTCTCCTTGGTTCTAGCGTTCATATGAATAAAAGAGACAAACATGTATGATTTACAACTCTAGGTTAACCAACCCAATTGACTCAACATGTTTAGTCCTTCCACCTTTGTGATCCCACACTCCTAATCATATGAGCTAAAATGTTGCACATTCAATCTTTGGGAAGATATAAAGAAAAAGACATATACAAAGATAGATTATCATTCCATAAGGTTGAGCGATCTGATCTGACAAATATTTTAAATGCTACACTCATGAACTTATCACCCATCAACTTTGTCTTCCTCCCTACGCTTAAGGATAGAGAAGGGTAAATATACTTTTGGTTCTGTTGGTATTTTCCACCAACAGGACCCATGCACTTGATCTCTGCCTTGTCTCTATGAGCAGGACACATTTTGAGAAACATGGAGGATTTTTCAACTCCTAGACTCTACCAAGTGAAGGACGTGGATCTACGAGCACAAACACACTGAGCAAGATACTACCAATGCCGTACTTCGAACTACTGGGCAAACAAAGAACATGGGTGACACAGTATCAAGATGTGCAGACGTCAAGGTTCACACCTGAATCAAATGACGCAGCTGAAGAATGAACACGGTGAGAAGTCTTGTTCAGAAGACTTAAAACATTGAACCCTCACCGAAAGGTAAAATCGGTAATTATCCATATTTATCCTTTCTACATTCCCTTTTCCCTTTAATTATTTACTTTCCTTAAATGGCTTGTTAGTTAATCATGCTATCTTGAAAAGAAATTAAAAATGTTAAAAACAGTAAGCCCCATGTGAGTATGCTCGTGGCATAAAACCCATAAGTACATTCACTGTGGTGGGGTAAAAATAAAATAAATATATTCCTGTCCTATAGAAATGAAAATATAAAAATAAATTTATGATCCTACCAAAGAGAGTAATATTTATTAGAGGAAGCTCAACATGATAAAGGCAAAGATATTTTTATGCTAACACTTAACCAATTCCACAAAGCTTTGTTGTCTATTTGAGCTCCACAGAATTTAAGGATCAAAGAAGACTAGCAGACGGAGGACATCCTAATCGCTGTCAGGGTACTGCCGACATTCAAATACACCTCCGCCACCTGCTAGCTACATCATAAGAAATTACGTCAAAATCCAGCTTGGGGGAGAGCACCCCCATTTATCCAGCTAAGTGTTTCTACTCGCGTTTATACTTTACTCAAATAATAAAAAGATGCATAATCATAAAAACCCAAATAAAGATTTTTGTGCTTATATATATATATATCTTTGCTTAGTTTGCTAAATAAATAAATAAATAAAGTTTGCTATGAACCCTCGTGATAAGCTCTCACATGGAAATGATGAATAGTTGCTCTGCCATGACTAGTTCTCAAAATTAAATTCTCTCTCAAGTTTAGGCATGACTATTATGAATTAAGATTTGCTCTAAACCTGAACTTGTGGAAAGAGTACTTGATCTAAAGTCTAAGTCGTTAACGGATATGATATGGGAAGGTTGAGCTACTGTTTATCTGTTCCTAGAGATGTTAGAATTCTGGAGAATTTTATCTTTGAAAATCTTTAAAATGTTGCATGATGAGTTCCTGTATGATGAGAGTTTAAAATCCTACCACAGCCATATATACATGCTGATTAGACTATGAACCATACATTTACTTTTTACTACTTATGAGCATTGAGTGTGGTCAAGCTGTGTAGACCCTTAGGAGCTTGTCATGTGGTTAAAATCAAGATTCACTTGCACGTTCACTCATACATGCTGCTTCTACTCCGGAAGTACGCATCCATATACAGCCACTCATTTCCATCTCCAGATTCACCCAAAATTATTCTACTCCTATCGAGGAGAGAATAGCCAAAAACATTATCCTATCCCTGTTATTCCCTGTGAAATAAATGCTCGAGATATTTTGGTTACTGCCACTTGCGACATTATTCTAGGAGGGTGAGTGCTCTGAAAAAAAAAGTGAATACGAGGAAATAAAAAGGAACAAGTGCCCGAAACCTCGAAAGAAAAGAAAACGTGAGACGAGACGTAAAAATGGACAAGTGTCCGACAGTAGAATTATGGGCAGGCCCGGTCATGGGGGGGTTCGAGTTGTGCAATGGCACACGGCCCTCGCAGGCAAGGGGCCCAATTTCTAGTCTAGGTATGTATACTATTAGTTATAGCTGGTATACAATTTCAGTCCAATAAAAAATATGTATATGCCTATAAGCAAATATGGCACTAGGAGTGTACAAGACGTCTTCAAGCCCATACTTGTCCAGGTAAAGTATTGTGCTTAATTGCCCTTGTTCCCTAAGCCCCTTTGTTGATTCTTTAGAACCTCTTCTGAGATTATAATTTGAGATTGAGGAATAATTAACGATGCAGTGAGAGGAGTGAATAATTATTATCTCGGTTCTCAACTTAGCAACTCTCGAGAAAAAGAAAAAGAAACCAACAAGAACTTGGTAATTTATGAACACTCGGTTTATTTTATATTTTAACATTGAAGTGAATCTAATACAATGGTACTTGATAATTACTAAATTTCTAGTGCCCTCGTGTTACCAAAAATGGATGCATTTAAAAGTGAAAATAGAAAAAAGATATAGATATAATTTGTATGTATATCATTATAACTAAAATGAAGGGCCTATGTTTCTTACTTCGCTCCAGGCCTATAAATTCACAGGACCGGGCCTGATTAGGGGTACAAGATACCCACCTGAGAGAAAAGAAAAAGAAAATATAGAGCATCTCATTCTCCTCAAAAAGCTTCAAAGTGCAAGAAAGGTATGTATTCCCTCAAAAGAGCAAAAGTAGAATTAGACTTTCACCATTGTTTTCACCATTATCACCATCATCACCATACACCATTCATTCGCCACACATGCACATCTTGATTTGACTTATTGACTTGTTCTTCTTGATCCATGGTTTGACTATGAAATAAATGTCTTGTAAGTATGTATTAGCTGTCTCCCACCTATGAGCTCCAGATATCAAAACCTTATTAGAGTAGGGTGAGAGAGAAAGCAATGTCACTATGCCTCATACCAAAAATACTATATACTTTGAGAGAAGGCATATACCATTACTGCGTTGGTAAGGATCCAGAAAAACCACAAAAGAGAGGTTTGAGAGTCATACAAGGAATCTCTGAGTTTTATTTAAAAATCTGCAAAAACTCCAGAGCTATAGTTAATCAAAGAACAAGAGACATGGCGCTTGACTAGACTATTCTATCTTACTGCTCAAGACACAAGTGACGGTGACAAGCCCCATGGTGAAAGGTAAAATGAGTAAGTTTTAAGTCTTAACAGTTTACCCTAACCTAGAGATGAGATCTTGTTTGAACGCATGTGTACCTTTGAGGCATCAAACCACTGCAGAAACTCTTGAGTCCATCCTTGCTCAGGGACGAGCAAGAGGTAAGCTTGGGGGAGTTTGTTGACGGTCCTTAAGTACTAAATTTAATCATCAAATAAATAAAGAAAACGATCCAAATGCAACCAACACCCAGACTTAGGGTTTTATCTGACAGAATTCCACGAGTTTTGGTGTTTGTCTATTTCTGCAGGGGGTTATCAGGAAATATGGAGGAAAGGCCCACACATTGGGTTTACATAGAGATATTAACGTGCCGCGCAATTCTATCATCTAGAAGACTCCAGAAGCCACGGGAACAAACGGGAAGCCGAGCTGGCTCAGGGATAGGGCGCCCGCCCTACTCGTTAGGGCGCCCGCCCTACTTTTTCGGCCAATCACATTCTACTTCGCGGATCATGCTCCACCGACCTAAAGGATCAAGGAAAACCGTGCGATCAATGTCGGTTTGATCCGACGACCCAGATTCACTTGAGGGGACTATATAAGCAGACCCCCTAGCCCCTAGAGGAGACACCCCCTTCATCCTTATTCATTATTTATAAACAGAGGAAAAGCTAGGGTTTGGAGATGAGAGCTCTCCTCTCATCTCTAAACTAGAGTAGATCTAGATAGTAGCGAGATGGAGAGCGAGGGAGAATTGGAGGAGAGGCTGGCCTGTCGGTTCTTCCTCCGGTTGTACTTCGCCATGATCAAGCTCTAATCAAGCTTGCTCATGGGATGACTCTGGTAATCTACTTCTTATTTCATTATGCAATTACTATTCATGTATGTTCTGGTTCACAACTCTTTTGAGTACTTTAATCTATAGGACGCTATAGGTGAGAGTTGTAGTATAGGTGTAAGCGTGGTGCTTAGACCTAGATTACTTGTGGATATCCCCTGTCTAGCCGGATCGTGTGGTAGGCCGCGTAGGTGACAGTTACGTTGGTCCCCTATAGTCCACATCCTGTTAGCAGGACGGGTAGGGTTTATCGGACTATGGATAAGCATCCTTTGTGGTGTATTCTTATCTCGTGGTTCGTCCCAGACATAGACATACCCCTTTGAAGTAGACAAACCATAGTTATCCTCTCTATTCTCCTACCATCGCCCATATACTAGATTGCTCTACTCTCTATTCCCCTATTATCACCCATTGTTATATTACCTTTAATATTGTTCTTATTCAATTCTACCATCTTTCCTATTTACACCTATCTATCTATCTTGGTTAAGTTAGAGCGTAGATCAGTTCTCCCGTTTCCCTGTGGATACGATAAAACCTTTAAGCGGGTAAAAGCTACAACGGTATCCGTGCGGTTGCGGATTTATCTGTGTGCGTATAAATACCATAGTACACTCTAGTGCCATGCTGGGGATGACAACCTAGTATTCAAGTGGTGTTAGCAAGTGTCAACATCGGTTCTGATGAAGATTCTTAATGGATAGGTTCGCCGATGATGGAAAACTAGGCCATGGGTTTACATCGGCCGATGATTTAGTAGCAGTAGATATAGGTAATGGTGATAGGCCAAGGCCTACTTTTATTAGTGCTAAGTTAGATTCTGAGTGTAAGCGACAATTAACCGATTTGTTAAAGGAATATAAAGATTGTTTTGCTTGGGATTATACCGTTGCACATCGATGTCTGGAAAGAATAGCAAGATAGAATAATAGATAAGTCAGATAAAGGTAAGTAAAGATAACTAGTAGTGAGCTAGCTAGGTGGGAGGACAACGAGTTAGTAAGGACTCCTATGTATCTAACTCTACTTTTGTGTTCTAACCCTAATCAATGTAAATGACTCAACTAGACTAGTATCCAAACAGACTTGTGTGGTCGGAAGTCGGCTGCAATAGGAGGATGAAACTCCTATCCAAACAAACCTTTGTCTTATGGGCGCCTACAGACTGTACCCGACATGAATAGAACCTATTGGGAAGCAGAGGCCTATCACGCTTCGCCGCCACCGGCTAACATGTTTGATACGGTGGCATCCACTAATAAGGACTAGCCTAAGCACCTCGCTTACACTAGTCTTATAACTTCAACTATCACGTAAATAGCCAAAACCCCTAATGGTAGTGGAACACACACAAGGTGTTGAAGACACAAATCTAACTAAGGCAGCTACACTAATAAGACGAAGACACAACACTACTACAAGTATAGTAATGCACTAAGCAATACTCAAAGTCAAGACTTGAAGTAAATACTTAGTAAAGTAAAGAAAGACTATATTAATATAAAGAATGTAATACAAGAGAAAAGGTACAAGAGCTATACTAGACTCTCCAGAAGACAGCTCTGGAGTCCCGAGCTTCGCTCGACTCGACTCTAACTCCCACTCTAGACTAGACAACTCTACACTTGATCTCCCAAGTGGGATTTGGAAATGAAATATAGATGAAAGATGTTGTGATGGATGATGGAGGACCCCTCCTTATATAGGGGTGAGAGAGGGGGTGCCACGTCAGCGATCCGCGTGCTCCTTCTTTCTCCACCCTTGGATGCACCGACCTCCCAACTACCTTAGATGGACGGTTGGAGCATTGCCACACATAATGAAGGTCAGTGGGAGTGAACCGACTATAGATGGGGCCTACTTGTAGGTCAGTCGACCTACCCTTTGGCTGATAGTGGGTCCCACTGACCTTATAGAAGGTCCTTAGGTCGGTGGGATGCTTGGTCAGGCGGCATCACCCAATTGGTTGGTCGACCGACCGACCTTTGGGCCCCCTGGCTCACCACTAGCCTCCTGGTGGTTTCCCACTTGTCATGTGAAGTGTTGTCCAAAATTGAGTCTAGTTGTACACTTGCTTGCTTCCATGTGGGCCCAAGGATCCATGTGCTAAGTGTTTGAGCCGTTGAGGGCAAGCACACTTGGATCCAAGGGTTGGGATTGACTCCTTGGAGTATGCCATGGCTCATGACATGGAGGGGAGCCCCTAGTGGGCCCAAACCCTAGTCGGTCAACCTAGGTTATGGGGCCCACAGGGCTCATTTCCTTCTTCCCTGCATTGAACAAGCTAAGAGTACAAGTGGAACTTTATTAGTGATAAATATATTCATGTGATGCTTATCTTCCTTCATTCGAGGACTGTTGACAGGCTTTTGAGGATATAGAATTGGGTCTTATTTCCTGTCAACAAGATCCCCCAAGCTTAACCTTTGCTCGTCCCGAGCAAACAATCAAGACTTGGTTCGATTGGATCAGGTATCATCACTAAGTTAACATCTTAATAGTACTAAGTGCACAACAAAGAACTTCTCCTTGAATGGAAAACTTAGCAATGCTAACACACCAATTTTACTTTAGCTCCTATGGGGCTTATAGCATTAACTCAGTCTTGGGATGTTGAGAGATAGAACAACTTTGACTGGACATCTACTTCTCTCATTCTTTAGCAAGTTTCATGCCAAAGGTTTTTGCTAAGTTTTTCAAAAGAAATCTTAATGTTCCTCATATGGTTTCTCTCAAGTCACTCAAGTGGTGTATAAAACCTTACCAAGGCATATGAGTAAGTTGCCTTCTCTATGCAATCCTACCATAATAAAGGCTTATGTGGA
The DNA here is from genome assembly GCF_000003195.3 of Sorghum bicolor. Taxonomy (NCBI): domain Eukaryota; kingdom Viridiplantae; phylum Streptophyta; class Magnoliopsida; order Poales; family Poaceae; genus Sorghum; species Sorghum bicolor. The sequence continues at coordinate 19,795,995 of NC_012872.2, forward strand.
GCTCGAGGTAGGAACAAGAAGATGGCTATTGGGTATTCTTAACATCATTACCAAAAGTAAACTTAGTTTTCTAATTCTGATAACGGTGCCAAAAATGCCAAACCTATCCCTCATACCACTTAAGCCAAGTTGTCATCCCCAGCATGACATGAGAGACGCGGTATTGAAATATGCAATTGCTCATCTAAATAAATAATGAAATGGGATCTGCAAGCGCACAGATTAATACCGATGTAGCATTTTAACTGGGAAGTATTCCAGGTATCGTTATTTATATTTTTACCACTGGAAAGGGATTAGTAACCTTCAATGTTGATTATAGAATGGATTATAAGATTGAGTATCTATCATTGCATGTATAATTGAGAACATTTATCTAATTCTTTCATACAGAGGTAAGTGTCACATAAAAGATATATGAAGTAATGAATAGTGACAAAGATAATTAATCTGATCAGCATAACTTAGCCACATAATAAATATGATAAGCACCTCAATTAGATATTCTAGCAAGTCATTAGCATGGAATTAGAACGAACTACAAGAATATTTCTTAAGTTATTCTCAACTATACAGTCTAGCATTATCATAGTTAGTGCAAGCATACTTAGCAATCATTGTGAGACAAGACTACGTGTTGGGTATTCTTAACATCATTACCAAAAGTAGACTAAGTTCTCTAAATCTAGTAACGGTGCCAAAAATGCCAAACCTATCCCTCACAACACTTAAGCCAAGTTGTCATCCCCGGCATGATATAAGAGACGCGGTATTGAAATATACAATTGCTCTTCTAAATAAATAATGAATGGGATCTGCAAGCGCACAGATTAATACCGATGTAGCATTTTAACCGGGAAGTATTCTAGGTATCGTTATTTATATTTTTACCACTGGGAAGGGATTAACAATCATCACTATTGATTACAGAATAGAATATGAGATTGAGCATCTATCATTGCATGTATAATTGAGAACATTATATCTAACTCTTCATAGAGGGATAAGTGTCACATAAAATGTATATGAAATTATAATAGTGACAAGGTTAACTAATCTGATCTAGCCACATAATAAATATGATAAGCACCTCAATTAGATACTCTAGAAAGTCATTAGCATGGTATTAGAACGAACTACAAGAATATTCCCTAAGTTATTCTCAACTATATAGTCTAGCATTATCATAGTTAGTGCAAGCATACTTAGCAATCATTGTGAGACAAGACTACGCCCATGCATAGTGATATTAGCAAGGTAAATGAGAAACATAGCAATCACTCCCCTGTAATAATGTTGCTCTGCCAGCCCAATACACGAGAGGGGGACTATATAAGAATCAATGAAGCTGTCACTATCACGAACCACCCCACGATCTGGCATATTGGGTACAATCGCAGATAAATATGGTATAAGCACCACGCCTACACAATATCTATCATTTACCCATGGATCCGATGGATAAACGCTATACGATCCTAAGCATGTATATGGATCCAATCTAACTCAGCCAAGTACATAACTATGATAAACTAAGAACAATATAATCTTGAATATAAGCAAGTAGAGCAAAGTCATAAGCAATATATTGAAGTAGAACAAAGTCATATTCATAATATTGAAGAACAAAGATAATTAGAAGAACAATTAGAAGCACAATTAGAGAATTACCAAGAATCCTCCTGACAGATCCGGAAACCAATCGAAGATTGACTCCTTCTAGTTCTAATCCTATGTTGCTATGCTAATCTAGATATCTAATTGATGTGGTGGCTCTAATCTTGATCAGAGGCTTCTTCTCCCTTGAAGAACAATGAATTAGGGTTGAGAGGCTCTTTCCTCCATGGGCCAGGGAGTCTGGTTTTATAGTCCCTTCAAGTGAATATGGGCCGTTGGATCAAACCGACATAGATTGTATGATTTAGATTCATCCTTTAGGTCGGTGGAGATCTCCCGCAAAGCAGAGTCCTGATTGGACTCAGGAGGTGGGCGGGCGCCCTGACCAACTGGGCGGGCGCCCAGGGTCAGGCCCCGTTTCGCCTCCGCTTCGGTCTCGTGGCTTCTGGAGTCTTCTAGATGTAAGATAATTGCGCGGCACGTTAATATCTCTATGTAATCCCCACGTGTGGGCCTTTCTTTCGTATTTCCTGATAACCCCCTGCAGAAATAGACAAACACCAAAACTCGTGGAATTCTGTCAGATAAAACCCTAAGTCTAGATGTTGATTTCATTTGGATCCTTTTCTTTATTTATTTGATAATTAAATTTGATACTTAAGGACCGTCAACAAACTCCCCCAAGCTTACCTCTTGCTCGTCCCTGAGCAAGGATAGACTCAGCTATGGATCATAAGTTGTTGCAATATCATTAAAATTTGACGGTACACATGCTTTTTAAATAAGATGTCATCCCTGAGTTAGAGTAAACTGTCAAGACTTAAAACTTAATTACTTTACCTTCACCATGGGACTTGTAACTGTCACTTCTGTCTTGAGTGGTAAAAAGATAGAACAGTCTAGCCAAGTGCCATGTCTCTTATTCTTGATCAGCTATAGCTCTGGGGTTTTTCCAGATTTTCAAATAAAACTCAGAGTTTCCTTGTATGATTCTCTCAGATCTCTCTTTTGTGGTATTTCTGGATCCTTACCAAGGTAGTGATGGTATATGCCTTCTCTCAAGATATGGTTGTATTTATGGTATGAGGCATAATGACATTGCCTTCTCTCTCACCCTACTCTAATAAGGCTTTAATATCTGGAGCTCATAGGTGGGAGATAAAGTATACATACTTGCAAGACATGTATTGCATAGTCAAACCATGGATCCAAAGTAACAAGTCAATAAGTTTAATCAAGATGTGCATGTGTGGCGAATGAATGGTGTATGGTGATGATGGTGATAACAATGGCGGAAACAATGGTGGTGGAAGTCTAATTCTACTTTGCTCTTTGAGGGGATACATACCTTTCTTGCTTTTTGAAACTTTGTGAGGAGAATGAGATGCTCTCTATATGTATATTTTTATTTTTTTTTCAGGTGGGTATCTTGTACCCCTAATTCTACTGTCGGATACTTGTCCATTTTTATCTCTCGTCGCACTTTTTCTTTTCTTTCGAGGTTCCGAGCACTTGCTCCTTTTTATTTCCTCATTTTTTTTAGAGCACTCATCTCTTGAGATAATATAGCAAGTGGTAGTAACAAGATAACTTGAGAATTTATTTCATAAGGGAAAAACAGAAATAGTTTTGGTTATTCTCTCCCGGATTAAGAGTAGAATATTTTTGGGTGGTTCTGGAGATGGAAATGGATGGATATATGTGGATGGTACTTCCGGAGTAGAAGTAGCATATATGAGTGAACGTGCAAGTGAATCTTGATTTAACCACATGACAAGCTCCTAAGGGTCTACACAGCTTGACCACACTTAATGCTCATAAGCAGTAAATAGTAAATGTGTGGCTCAAAGTCTAGCAAGCATGTATATGTGGCTGTGGTAGGAATTTAAACTCTCGTCATACAGGAACTCATCATGCAATACTTTAAAGATTTTCAAAGATAAAATTCTCTAGAATTCTAGCATCTCTAGAAACAGATAAATAGCAGCTCAACATTCTCGTATCATATCCGTTAACAACTTAGACTTCAGATCAAGTTTTCATCCCACAAGTTTAGGTCTAGAGCAAGCTTTAAATTATAACAGTTATATCTAAACTTGAGAGAGAACTTAAATTGTGCAAATTAGGCAGAGCAACTATTCATCATATCCATGCTTGAGTTTTATTTAGATACAGATTAGCATAGCCACTTTATTTATTTATTAAACACACTAAGCAAAAGACAAATATATATATAAGCATAAACTCTTTATTTGGTTTTCCATAGTTATGTGTATTTATATTCTAAAATAATATAAGTATAAAGATAGATAGATAGATAGAAATACTTATTGAAAGTCAGCAGCATTCTGACAGCGATTAGAATGTCCTCCGTCTGCTAGTCTTCTTGATTCTTAAATTCTGTGGAGCTCAAATAGACAACAAAGCTTGTGGCACTGATTAAGTGTTAGCATAAATATCTAGCCTTTATTATGTTGAGACTCCTTAATAATTATTACTCCCTATTTTTATATTTTTATTTTATAAAGCAGAAAAGAAATTTTTATTTTATTTTTATGCCACCACAGTGAATGTACTTATAGGTTTTATGTCACTCGTATACTCACATGGGGCTTACTGTTTTTCACATTTTTATTTTCTTTTTAAGATAGTATGAACATGAATAACTAAGTAAACTATTTTAAAATAATTGAAAGGGAAAAGATAACTACCAAGTTTACCTCTTGGCAAGGCGTTCGGTGTTTTTAAGTCCTCCGAACGGGACTCTCCAATTTCTTAATCGAGCTGAGGTTCGTTGGGTGGCATAGTCGGTACTCCCGGCAGCGCCTCCTCTTCATGTATAGTTATCTTCATTTTCCACACCTGACTCGGTACTTCAATCTCCTCTGGATAATTCTGTTTAAACTCTACATCTTCTGACCTTATAACTTCTCCTTCGTAGTCTGCCCATCCGTCCTTGATGATCTGCCTCCTCTGGTTGCGGTTGCGTCTCTTCCTGACCTGCTTAGATTCTTCAACGATATAGTTAGGGTCAGTAAAATAACGGCACACCTTCTCTGAGGGGAAGTGCATATGGACTTCTCCGGTTCCAATGTAAATAATTGCTTTAACGGTGCTGAGGAACGGTCTTCCAAGGATGATGGGTGGATTGTACTCGTCTTCTCCCATGTCAATAACCTGAAAGTCTGTGTAGACAAAATGGTCGTCTATTTTGACTGGGACATCAGTTACTGTTCCTTTGACTTCTCGAAATGTCTGATCTGCCATCTGAAGCTGAATGTATGTTGGTCTTAGTGGCATGGTTCCGAACAAGAGTCGATAGGTGACTGCGGCCATTATGTTGACGCCCGATCCGGTGTCGCAAGTCGTCTTGTAGAAGCTATATCCATGTATGGAGCAGTAGATGCTTGGCATTCCTGGGTCGTCCTTCTTGGTCAAGAATGGTGACTTAAGTTGTTGATCTTGGCATCCATGAACTACAGTGACCATCTTAGCTGACTCGGTCCACACTTGCTTGTTCCGGTTTCTCCTGTTGGTCCTCTTCCTTGATTCACGTCTGGATTGATTTGGAATTTGTGTAGTCTTGTTCTTGAAGAAAAATGTCTCCTTCTTCCCTTTGACGTAGAAACTGATCTTGGCAGCACTAGCGTAGATGATAGCTCCCGTGGTGTTCAGGAATGGCCTTCCTAAGATGATAGGTGCTCTCTCATCATTTCCGGTCTCTACCACTACGAAGTCTGCTAGGGCATACAAGGTACCAACTCGGACACAAAGGTTCTTCAATATTCCTTTTGGAAAAGTTATCGTCTGATCTGCAAACTGCAAACACATGGTTGTTTCTAATAAAGGATATGTAAAGAATTTTTCATAGAGTACCCTGGGTATAATGTTGACACTGGAGCCAAAGTCGCAGAGTGCTTCTGGAACGTCCACCATGCCGATTGAGATAGGGATGACGGGGCGTCCTGGATCGCCTCTCTTGATCGGCAGAAGGTCAGTAGAGAATTCATTGACGGGGTTACTCCAATTACCTGCATCAAACATGTCTACAAGATTTGCAGATTCTAATCCTTCCGGTTGTGATGGTATACCGGGGTTAGTAGTAGGAACAGCAGCAGCTATTTGATTTAACTGAGATTCAATCATTTTATTAAAGCTAATTTTATTCTTGATGGCAGTAGAGAAATTATCCATTCTATTATTTATATTTTCTAGCATTTTATCATTAGATGCCAATTTCTTAGATAGGTTATCCATTAGCTTTCCTTGATTAGACACTAACTCTCTCAAAGGTGGAAAATTATTATTATTGTTGTAAGAATTGTTACCTTGATAATTACCTGAGTAGTTAGGCCTCTGTTGATTCCAACCTTGATTTTGTTGAGTACGGTTGTAGTAGTAGTAGTAGTAGTTGTTGTTGTTGATGTAGTTCACATCCTCAAGCACCTCAGGGCAGTGGTTGCCTGAGTGTCCACTGTTTCCACACTCCTCACAAGTCATGTGAGAGTCATAGATGTGCATAACTTCTTTCTTGTCTCCAGCTCTATCGTCGAGCTTCTTCATGAGGAGGTCTAGCTTTGCAGACAGCATGTCTACCTCCTTGAGCTGATGCATACATCCACCTCTCTTGCGTGTCTGGGTCCTCTCTTTATTCTAGCTTTGGTTGGACGCCATCTTCGCCACAAGAGCTGTGGCTTGTGGTATAGTAAGTGATAAGAATGCTCCTCCAGCTGCAGCATCCATGGTCTCTCGGGCACTGTTGCCGAGCCCATGATAAAACGTCTGCATCAGTAGCCAATTCTCCATTCCATGATGGGGACATTCTAGGATGTAGTCTTGGAAGCGCTCCCATGCTTCTGGAATAGATTCATCATTTTGTTGCTGAAAACTTGTAATCTTCCCACGGAGAGCATTGGTCTTGCTCATGGGAAAGAACTTTGCCAGGAAGTTTGTTGAGCAGAGTGCCCACGTAGTGTTCTTCTCCTTTGTAGCGTAGAACCACTGCTTCGCTCTTCCTAACAGTGAGAATGGGAAGAGGCGAAGTAGTATAGCATCTTTGGAAACTCCTGATATGGTGAATGTGTTGCAAATCTCCAGGAAGTGTTGTAAATGAGCACTAGCATCTTCGTGTGCCTTCCCACAGAACTGGTTGGATTGCACCATGTTGATAAGTCTAGGCTTGAGCTCAAAGTTGCCATCGATCTCTGCAGCAGGTCCAGTGCGGATGTTGTCCGTAGTGGGAGCTGAGAACTCGCGGATTGATTTGTTCGCCATGGCTTCGAACTCTGAAGACAAGTTCCGGTGATCTTCTTGATTGGATGAAGCTTCTTGCTGAAGTGTTGATGATCTCTTCTTGAGCTTGGCTCTCGTCTTCTTGAATAATGCTTCGGGATTGTCTACAAAATTTCCTAGAAGATGTCTTCTATTCGTACATTCCCCTGCATAAGATAAAAATAGAAAAATATCGGGGTAAAACTGTATAAGAGAATAGATAAGCTCAAACATATTAGTGATGCGAATGATAACTCAAAATCTTTTATTCCATTATTGATTAGTAATCAACCTTCCCCGGCAACGGCGCCAAAAATGCTTGTTGGGTATTCTTAACATCATTACCAAAAGTAGACTAAGTTCTCTAAATCTAGTAACAGTGCCAAAAATGCCAAACCTATCCCTCACACCACTTAAGCCAAGTTGTCATCCCCAGCATGATATAAGAGACGCGGTATTGAAATATGCAATTGCTCTTATAAATAAATAATGAATGAGATCTGCAAGCGCACAGATTAATACCGATGTAGCATTTTAACCGGGAAGTATTCCAGGTATCGTTATTTATATTTTTACCACTCGGAAGGGATTAACAATCATCACTATTGATTACAGAATAGAATATGAGATTGAGCATCTATCATTGCATGTATAATTGATAACAATATATCTAACTCTTCATACTGGGATAAGTGTCACATAAAAGATATATGAAATTATAATAGTGACAAGGTTAACTAATCTGATCTAGCCACATAATAAATATGATAAGCACCTCAATTAGATACTTTAGAAAGTCATTAGCATGGTATTAGAACGAACTACAAGAATATTCCCTAAGTTATTCTCAACTATATAGTCTAGCATTATCATAGTTAGTGGAAGCATACTTAGCAATCATTGTGAGACAAGACTACGCCCATGCATAGTGATATTAGCAAGGTAAATGAGAAACATAGCAATCACTCCCCTGTAATAATGTTGCTCTGCCAGCCCAATACACGAGAGGGGGACTATATAAGAATCAATGAAGCTGTCACTATCACGAACCACCCCACGATCTGGCATATTGGGTACAATCGCAGATAAATACGGTATAAGCACCACGCCTACACAATATCTATCATTTACCCATGGATCCGAGGGATAAACGCTATACGATCCTAAGCATGTATATGGATCCAATCTAACTAAGCTAAGTACATAACTATGATAAACTAAGAACAATATAATCTTGAATATAAGCAAGTAGAGCAAAGTCATAAGCAATATATTGAAGTAGAACAAAGTCATATTCATAATATTGAAGAACAAAGATAATTAGAAGAACAATTAGAAGCACAATTAGAGAATTACCAAGAATCCTCCTGACAGATCCGGAAACCAATCGAAGATTGACTCCTTCTAGTTCTAATCCTATGTAGCTATGCTAATCTAGATATCTAATTGATGTGGTGGCTCTAATCTTGATCAGAGGCTTCTTCTCCCTTGAAGAACAATGAATTAGGGTTGAGAGGCTCTTTCCTCCAGGGGCCAGGGAGTCTGGTTTTATAGTCTCTTCAAGTGAATATGGGCCGTTGGATCAAACCGACATAGATTGTATGGTTTAGATTCATCCTTTAGGTTGGTGGAGATCTCCCGCAAAGCAGAGTCCTGATTGGACTCAGGAGGTGGGCGGGCGCCCTGACTAACTGGGCGGGCGCCCAGGGTCAGGCCCCGTTTCGCCTCCGCTTCGGTCTCGTGGCTTCTGGAGTCTTCTAGATGTAAGATAATTGCGCGACACGTTAATATCTCTATGTAATCCCGACGTGTGGGCCTTTCTTTCGTATTTCCTGATAACCCCTTGCAGAAATAGACAAACACCAAAACTCGTGGAATTCTGTCAGATAAAACCCTAAGTCTAGATGTTGATTTCATTTGGATCCTTTTCTTTATTTATTTGATAATTAAATTTGATACTTAAGGACCGTCAACACTACGCCCATCCATAGTGATATTATCAAGGTAAATGAGAAACATAACAATCACTCCCCTGTAATAATGTTGCTCTGTCAGCCCAATACACGAGAGGGGAACTATATAAGAATCAATGAAGCTGTCACTATCACGAACTACCCCACGATCTGGCATATTGGGTACAATCGCAGATAAATATGGTATAAGCACCACGCATACACAATATCTATCATTTACCCATGGATCCGATGGATAAACGCTATACGATCCTAAACATGTATATAGATCCAATCTAACTAAGCCAAGTATATAACTATGATAAACTAAGAACAATATAATCTTGAATATAAACAAGTAGAGCAAAGTCATAAGCAATATATTGAAGTAGAACAAAGTCATATTCATAATATTGAAGAAAAGATGAACAATTAGAAGAACAATTAGAGAATTACCAAGAATCCTCTTGACAGATCCGGAAACCAATCAAAGATTGACTCCTTCTAGTTCTAATTCTATGTAGCTATGCTAATCTAGATGTCTAATTGATGTGGTGGCTCTAGGCTTGATCAGAGGCTTCTTCTCCCTTGAGGAATTATGAATTAGGGTTGAGAGGCTCTCTCCTCCAGGGGACAGGGGGTCTGGTTTTATTGTCCCTCCAAGTGAATACGGGCCATCGGATCAAACCGACATTGATTGAACGGTTATCCTTGATCCTTTAGGTTGGTAGAGATTGATCTCGAAAGAGTGTTCTGATTGGACTCTGTAAGAGGGCGGGCGCCCAGGGCTAGGCCCCGTTCGGCCTCCGCTTCGTTCCCGTGGCTTCTGGAGTCTTCTAGATGTAAGATAATTGCGCGGCACGTTGATATCTCTATGTAATCCCGACATGTGGGCCTTTCTTCCGTATTTCCTGATAACCCCCTGCAGAAATAGACAAACATCAAAACTCGTGGAATTCTATCAGATAAAACCCTAAGTCTAGATATTGATTTCATTTGGATCGTTTTCTTTGTTTATTTGATAATTAAATTTGATACTTAAGGACCGTCAACAAACTCCCCCAAGCTTACCTCTTGCTCATCCCTGAGCAAGGATAAACTCAGTGATGGATCAGAAGTTGTTGTAATGTCTTAAAAAAATTTGACGGTACACATGCTTTAAATAAGACTTCATCTCTGAGTTAGAGTAAACTATCAAGACTTAAAACTTACTTACTTTACCTTTCACCATGGGACTTGTAACCGTCACTTCTATCTTGAGTAGTTAAAAGATAGAACGGTCTAGTCAAGTGCCATGTCTCTTATTCTTGAGCAGCTATAGCTCTGGAGTTTTTGTAGATTTTCAAATAAAACTCAGAGATTCCTTGTATGATTCTCTCAAATCTCTCTTTTGTGGTATTTCTGGATCATTACCAAGGCAGTGATGGTATATGCCTTCTCTCAAAATATATAGTATTTGTGGTATAAGGCATAGTGACATTGCCCTCTCTCTCACCCTACTCTAATAAGGCTTTAATATCTGGAGCTCATAGGTGGGAGATAAAGTATACATACTGACAAGACATTTATTGTATAGTCAAACCATGGATCCAAAGAAACAAGTCAATAAGTCAAATCAAGATGTCCATGTGTGGCGAATGAATAGTGTATGGTGGTGATAATAATGGTGAAAGTCTAATTCTACTTTTGCTCTTTGAGGGGATACATACCTTTCTTGCTCTTTTGAAATGAGATGCTCTATATTTTCTTTTTCTTTCCTCTCAGGTGGGTATTTTGTACCCCTAATTCTACTGTCGGACACTTGTCCATTTTTACCTCTCGTCTCACTTTTTCTTTTCTTTCGAGGTTCCGGGCACTTGCCCCTTTTTATTTCCTCGTACCTCTTTTTTTAGAGCACTCATCTCATGAGATAATGTAGCAAGTGGTAGTAACCAAGATAACTTGAGCATTTATTTCATAGGGGAAAAATAGAAATATTTTTGGCTATTCTCTCCCGGATTAGGAGTAGAATATTTTTGGGTGGTTCTAGATATGGAAATGGATGGATATATGTGGATGCGTACTTCCGGAGTAGAAGTCGCATGTGTGAGTGAACGTGTAAGTGAATCTTGATTTAACCACAGGACAAGCTCCTAAGGGTCTACACAGCTTGACCACACTTAATGCTCATAAGCAGTAAATAGTAAATGTGTGGCTCAAAGTCTAGCAAGCATGTATATGTGGCTGTGGTAGGAATTTAAACTCTCGTCATACAGGAACTCATCATGCAATACTTTAAAGATTTTCAAAGATAAAATTCTCTAGAATTCTAGCATCTCTAGAAACAGATAAATAGCAGCTCAACATTCTCGTATCATATCCGTTAACAACTTAGACTTCACATCAAGTTTTCTTCCCACAAGTTAAGGTTTAGAGCAAGCTTTAAATTATAACAGTTATGTCTAAACTTGAGAGAGAACTCAAATTTTAAAATTAGGCAGAGCAACTATTCATCATTTCCATGCTAGAGTTTTATTTAGATTCACTTTAGCATAGCCACTTTATTTATTTATTAAACACGCTAAGCAAAAGACATATATTTATACATGCACAAAATCTTTATTTGGTTTTTTCATAGTTATGTATATTTATATATTAATATAGTATAAGTATAAAGATAGATAGAAATACTTATCGAGATAAATGGGGGTGCTCTCCCCCAAGCTAAATTTTGACGTAATTTCTTCTGATGTAGCTAGCAGGTGGCACAGGTGTATTTGAAAGTCGGCAGTATTCTGACAACGATTAGAATGTCCCCCGTCTGCTAGTCTTCTTGATTCTTAAATTCTGTGGAGCTCAAATAGACAACAAAGCTTTGTGAAACTGATTGTGTTAGCATAATTATCTAGCCTTTATCATGTTGAGCCTCCTCAATAAATGTTACTCTCTATTTTTATATTTTCATTTTATAAAGTAGAAAAGAAATATTTATTTTATTTTTATGCCACCACAGTGAATGTACTTATGAGTTTTATGCCACTCGTATACTCACATGGGGCTTACTATTTTTAACATTTTTATTTTCTTTTTAGGATAGTATGAACATAATTAACTAAGTAAACTATTTTAAATAATTGAAAGGAAAAGGAGAACTACCAAGTTTACCTCTTGGCAAGGCGTTCGGTGTTTTTAAGTCCTCCGAACGGGACTCTCCGTTTTCTTTAGTTGTTCTGGGATTCATTGGGTGGCGTAGTCGGTACTTCCGGCGGCGCCTCTTCTTCATGTATAGTATCTTCTCTCTCCACACTTGACTCGGTGCTATGGTCTCCTCTTGATAATTCTGTTTAAACTGTATGTCTTCAGATCTTATAACTTCTCCTTCATAGTCTGCCCATCCTTCCTTGATGATTTCCCTCCCCTGGTTGCGGTTGCGTCGTCTTCTTCTGACATGCTTAGAGTCTTCAATGATATAGTTAGGGTCACTAAAATAGCGGCGTACCTTCTCTGAGGGGAAGTGCATATGGACTTCTCCAGTTCCAATGTAGATGATTGCTTTAACGGTGCTGAGGAATGGTCTTCCAAGGATGATGGGTGGATCGTATTCGTCTTCTCCCATGTCAATAATCTTAAAGTCTGTGTAGACAAAATGATCGTCTATTTTGACAGGGACATCAGTTACTGTACCTTTAACCTCTCGAAATGTCTGATCTGCCATCTGGAGCTGAATGTATGTTGGTTTTAGGGGCATGGTTCCGAACAAGAGCCGATAGGTTACTGCGCCATTATGTTGACGCTCGATCCGGTGTCGCAAAACATCTTGTAGAAGCTGTATCCATTTATGGAGCAGTAGATGCTTGGCATTCCTAGGTCGTCCTTCTTGGTCAGAAACGGTGACTTAAGTTGATGATCTTGACCTCCAAGAACTGTAGTGACCATCTTAGCTGACTCGGTCCACACTTGCTTGTTTCTGTTCCTCTTGTTGGTCCTCTTCCTTGGTTCATGTCGGGATTGATCTGGGATTTGTGTAGTCTTGTTCTTGAAGGAAAATGTCTCCTTCCTCCCTTTGATGTAGAAACTGATCTTGGCAGCACTAGCGTAGATGACAGCTCCCGAGGTGTTTAAGAATGGCCTTCCTAAGATGATGGGTGCCCTCTCATCATTACCGGTCTCTATCGCCACGAAGTCTGCTGGGGCATACAAGGTACCAACTCGGACACAAAGGTGCTTCAATATTCCTTTTGGAAAACTTAATGCCTAATCTGCAAACTGCAAACACATGGTTGTCTCTAATAAAGGATATGTAAAGAATTTTTTATAGAGTACCCTGGGCATAATGTTGACGCTAGAGCCAATGTCGCAGAGTGCTTCTAGGAAGTCCACCATGCCGATGGATATCGGGATGACGGGGCATCCTGGATCGCCTCTCTTGACTGGTAGAAGGTCAGTAGTAACTTCAGTGACGGGGTTACTCCAGTTACCTGCATCAAATATGTCTACAAGGTTTGCAGATTCTAATCCTTCCGGTTGTGATGGTATACCAGGGTTAGTAGCAGGAACATCAGCAGCTATTTGATTTAACTGAGATTCAATCATTTTATTAAAGCTAATTTGATTCTTGATGGCAGTAGAGAAATTATCCATTCTATTATTTATATTTTCTAGCATTTTATCATTAGATGCCAATTTCTTAGATAGGTTATCCATTAGCTTTCCTTGATTAGACACTAACCCTCTCAGAGGTGGAAAATTATTATTATTATTATTGTAAGAATTGTTACCTTGGTAATTACCTGAGTCGTTAGGCCTCTGTTGATTCCAACCTTGATTTTGTTGAGGACGGTTGTAGTAGTAGTTATTGTTGTTGATGTAGTTCACATCCTCAAGCATCTCAGGACAGTGATTGCCTGAGTGTCCAGTGTCTCCACACTCCTCACAAGTCATGTGAGAGTCGTAGATGTGCATAACTTCTTTCTTATCTCCAGCTCTATCATCGAGCTTCTTCATGAGCAGGTCTAGTTTTGCAGACAGCATGTCTACCTCCTTGAGCTGATGCATACCTCCACCTTTCTTGCGTGTCTGGGTCCTCTCTTCATTCCAGCCATGGTTGGGCGCCATCTTCTCCACAAGAGCTGTGGCTTGTGGTATGGTGAGTGATAGGAATGCTCCTCCAGCTGCAGCATCCATGGTTTCTCGGGCACTGTTGCCGAGCCCATGATAAAACGTCTGCATCAGTAGCCAACTCTCCATTCCATGATGGGGACATTCTAGGATGTAGTCTTGGAAGCGCTCCCATGCTTCTGGAACAGATTCACCATGTTGTTGCTGAAAACTTGTAATTTTCTCACGAAGAGCATTGGTCTTGGCCATGGGAAAGAACTTAGCCACAAAGTTTGTAGAGCAGAGTGCCCACGTAGTATTCTTCTCCTTTGTAGCGTAAAACCATTGCTTCGCTCTCCCTAACAGTGAGAATGGGAAGAGGCGAAGTAGTATAGCATCTCTGGGGACTCCTGATATGGTAAATGTGCTGCAAATATCCAGAAAGTGTTGGAGATGAGCACTAGCATCTTCGTGTGCCTTCCCACAGAACTGGTTGGATTGCACCATGTTGATAAGTCCAGGCTTGAGCTAAAAGTTGCCATCGATCTCTGCAGCAGGTCCAGTGCGGATGTTGTCCGTAGTGGGAGCTGAGAACTCGCAGATCGATTTGTTCGCCATGACTTCGAATTCTGAAGACAAGTTCCGGTGATCTTCTTGATTGGATGAAGCTTCTTGCTGAAGTGTTGATGATCTTTTCTTGAGCTTGGCTCTAGTTTTTCTGAATAATGCTTCGGGATTGTCAACAAAATTTCGTGGAAGATATCTTCTATTCATACATTACCCTGCATAAGATAAAATAGAAAAATATCGGGGTAAAATTGTATGAGAGAATTGATAAGCTCAATCATATTAGTGATGTGAATGATGACTCGAAATCCTGTATTCATTCCTGATTAGTAGTCAACCTTCCCCGGCAACGGCGCCAAAAATGCTAGTTGGGTATTCTTACCATCATTACCAAAATTAGACTTAGTTTTCTAATTCTGATAACGGTGCCAAAAATGCCAAACCTATCCCTCATGCCACTTAAGCCAAGTTGTCATCCCCAGCATGACATGAGAGACGCGGTATTGAAATATGCAATTGCTCATCTAAATAAATAATGAAATGGGATCTGCAAGCGCACAGATTAATACCGATGTAGCATTTTAACTGAGAAGTATTCTAGGTATCGTTATTTATATTTTTACCACTGGGAAGGGATTAGTAACCATCAATGTTGATTATAGAATGAAATATAAGATTGAGTATCTATCATTGCATGTATAATTGATAACATTTATCTAACTCTTTCATACAGGGGTAAGTGTCACATAAAAGATATATGAAGTAATGAATAGTGACAAAGATAATTAATCTGATCAGCATAACTTAGCCACATAATAAATAAGATAAGCACCTCAATTAGATATTCTAGCAAGTTATTAGCATGGAATTAGAACGAACTACAAGAATATTTCCTAAGTTATTCTCAACTATACGGTCTAGCATTATCATAGTTAGTGCAAGCATACTTAGCAATCATTGTGAGACAAGACTACGCCCATGCATAGTGATATTATCAAGGTAAATGAGAAACATAGCAATCACTCCCCTGTAATAATGTTGCTCTGCCAGCCCAATACACGAGAGGGGGACTATATAAGAATCAATGAAGCTGTCACTATCACGAACTACCCCACGATCTGGCATATTGGGTACAATCACAGATAAATACGGTATAAGCACCATGCCTACACCATATCTATCATTTACCCATGTATCCGATGGATAAACGCTATACGATCCTAAACATGTATATAGATCCAATCTAAGTAAGCCAAGTATATAACTATGATAAACTAAGAACAATATAATCTTGAATATAAACAAGTAGAGCAAAGTCATAAGCAATATATTGAAGTAGAACAAAGTCATATTCATAATATTGAAGAACAAAGATGAACAATTAGAGAATTACCAAGAATCATCTTGACAGATCCGGAAACCAATCGAAGATTGACTCCTTCTAGTTCTAATTCTATGTAGCTATGCTAATCTAGATGTCTAATTGATGTGGTGGCTCTAGGCTTGATCAGAGGCTTCTTCTCCCTTGAGGAATAATGAATTAGGGTTGAGAGGCTCTCTCCTCCAGGGGCCAGGGGGTCTGGTTTTATATTCCCTCCAAGTGAATATGGGTCGTCGGATCAAACTGACATTGATTGAACTTTTATCCTTGATCCTTTAGGTCGGTGGAGATTGATCCCGAAAGAGAGTTCTGATTGGACTCTGTAAGGGGGCGGGCACCTTGGTCTCCTGGGCGGGCGCCCAGGGCTAGGCCTGTTCAGCCTCCGCTTCGTTCCCGTGGCTTCTGGAGTCTTCTAGATGTAAGATAATTGCGCGGCACGTTGATATATCTATGTAATCCCAACATGTGGGCCTTTCTTCCATATTTCCTGATAACCCCCTGCAGAAATAGACAAACACCAAAACTCGTAGAATTCTATCAGATAAAACCCTAAGTCTAGATGTTGATTTCATTTGGATCCTTTTCTTTGTTTATTCGATAATTAAATTTGATACTTTAGGACCATCAACAATGACATACTTACATTGCATATGTTGTGAAGTCAAACCTCGGATCCTCAGAGGAAGAGTAGTGTCATGCTCGAGATCAAGGTATATATGTGGAAAGGTGGTATGAGTATGATGGCTAGATAGCTCCTTTATTTGATTGTGGTCCCTCTATATTTTTTTATTGAGACAAGGCTAGCATTTTTCTCTCTTTTTTTTAAGGACTTGATGATGTCCTTCCTAACAAGATGATTATTTTTCTATAGCCTTTGCTTTGTGTCTCATCTAACATTTAGCTATTGGAGAGAGAGGTTCTACACTTAGAGCATGGAGCATCTATATTTGGTGGAATGGTATGAAATGTTGCATACTCCCAGTGTAGGAGCAGAAGATGTATGTGGATGGTGTGGATCTTGATCTCATTGAGCATGACACAACTCTAAACCAAGGGTCAGCAAGAGTTGACAACTCTCAACACAAGCAAGCAGCCTATGTGCTGGGTTTCTATCATGTATGGCTTGTGGTAGTAATTTAACACCATTGAGGAACAACTAAGTTTTTATTCATCTTAAAAAAATAAATTCTCTAGCAATCATGCATGCTTAGAACAATAGTATAGATCTCTTATCTTAGCTATATCATGTCTCACAACAACTTAGACTTTGTTTTAGCACTTGCAACCCACTAAGTGTTCAAGTTCATGATGGTTAAGAATGCTAAGTAGTCCATACTTAAAGAAATGCTAAGTTGTAAACAAGTACTAGAAAGACATCAACTAGCAATTTCATCGTCATTTCCATAGGAAGGATAGCATACATGAAGCACATATATAAAAAGGAAATAAAGCAAATAAATATTTTTTATTTATTATTATTTTTCTGGATTTTTTTTATATATGCAAGAAGGAAACAAACAAAATGCAATAAAGCAAGAATTAAATTAGGGGGTTTGGACACATACCTTGGATAAACTTACCTTAGTGGGAGAGAGAATCTCCCCCAAGCTTGCCTTCTTGCTCACTGGGGTGGTTGATACCCAAACCACTGGTCCCATCGGTACTCACTCTCAACTTGGAGGCTTTGGGCCATGTCCAAGTTCTCTTGCATGAGCTGCAAGGTGGTCTGTTGTCCGATGTTGATGTTCTCCATATCGCTGATGAGTGTCTCCATTTCGGACGGTGGTTGGCGCCTCCCCATACCACGAGGGCGAGGGGTGCGCGTTGCTGAAGATGTCCTAGAGTGATGAGGTGTTTCCATGTGCATGGAGTTTACCTCATCCTCCTCTTGTGGTGCAGCATAAGAGGGACCAGCTTGCTGTTGAGCAGCATGGGACCGTGCTCTTGTCATCCTGTCCGTCCCTGCAACAGGGTTGGCTCTATTCTCTCTTCCTAGCCTCAGGGTTAGTGATGAAGCATTATACAACCAGAGGTCCTCATTGGGGAGAGAGACCTCAATGGGGTGGTACCCATAAATCATTTTAAGGCCATTTTTGGGATCTCTCTTAATCAAATTAGCACTCTTAAACATCTGTTCACCTAAAATAGATCTATCATCCTGGATGTACTCTACTTCATTTGTTTCAAGCAAACTCATAGATTCAGCAATTCTGGTGATAAGTGAAGTAAAGCATAGGGGCATGCTAGGTACAATGGAGGAGATCTAGAAAGGTACTAAACACTTGACAGGTGAAAATTTGATTTTGTTTACCATGGCATAAAGGATTTGCAATTCTTTACAGCCTATATCATCCATGCTAGGACCCGGGAAGAGAGTGACTATGATCCAAATGTACATGAATCTTAAGGTTGTGTTATGGATTTGGATAGGTCTATGAACAAAGAGATTATTGGAGCAAGTAATCAACTTCCAAAACTTAGCTAAGTCAAAATTTTGCAAAGCATGATCTATGTCTTGCTCACAATCTTGATCAAAGCCTAGACATGTACTTAGCTCACTCCAAGTTAAACTGTAGTATTTGTTGAACATGCCAAAAGTTACTCCCGTATCATTTGATTTTAGTGTGGCAAGAAATTCTTGAGAGAGTATTTTTACACCAAATTCAGGAACTTGCCAAAATCCACTCCAACCAATGACATAAAAGACAGTAGGAAAGTCGGTGCTCATACCTGATTGGTCCAAGAGTTGTTCGTCAAAGACAGTGGTGTGGTTGAAGCCGCAAGTGCGAAGGGTGTAGAGTTTCCCTAGCTCTTCATGAGTGAGCAAGAGGTTGTCGTGGGGCTCCAGTATCCTATCAGCGGGGATGAAGGGAACAAGTGAGTGCAGTTGTTCCTCCTCCACTCTCTCATGGCTCCTACTCTTGGATTGGTGAGAGCTTGAGGATGAGCCATCACCCTTCCTCTTCTTGCTGAGCTTAGCAGAGATGAATTTCTTCATGCTAGCTTCATAAGTGAACAAACAAGACCAAGCTTCCGACTACTATGTAGAAGGGAAATGTTTTTGGGTTTATATCTACTACTACACTAAGCTTGAGAAGGCTTGGAGAACTAAAGAGAAGAGAGAAGGCCAAGTGAGCTCGAGATGATTCTGCTGGTTTTAGTGTGGGATTGAGCTCACATTGGGGGGCTATTTATGTAACAGAACCGTCCAATTTATAAGAATTCAAGTGAATTAGCGACCACGAGAGCAGTCAAGCCAATGGACTTGAACCCATATAAACCAGGTAGTCCGACAAAACCTCAAAAGATCTCGATTCAACCAACATGCAACCAAGATCATACATGATCAAGCATTCCCTATCACAGATTACAACATTCATCATAGAACATAGTTTTACACACATCGGAGTTCAAATAGAGTTATTACAACATGGTTTAGTAGCGGAAGCAAAGTAGTTTTGAAACAACACACGCACTTAGTTTAATTACATAACATCTCCATGATCATCCCAACAAAAGCACAACCGAAGATACAAGAAGTGATCTTGCCCGAGATCTACTCATCATCCGTAGCTGGATGGTGACAGTTTGCATAGTAGCCGTGATACACGACATCATCTGCAACAAGGGTAAATAAAACCCTGAGTACGAGAATGTACTCAGCTAGACTTACCTGTCATAAACCAGAAATAAAGTGACACCAAGGAGTATGCAAGGCTAATATTTGTGGGCTGGTTTGACTCATATTTTGCATAAAAGCTTTAGTTTTTGAGTAACCTTTTTATAATATTTTCAGCAGCAAGTTCATTACTTAAACAACTATCCACTAGATTAGCACCTGTGCTAAGCATAAACTTGAAAATTTAGGCATCACAATAATAACCATATCCAGATTATCAAATAGCCATCATCATTCTTATCATAACCATTAAGTATATTTAGTGAATCCTACGTTGCCGCTGTTCGAGTCAAGTTCTCACTATCCGGGAGAGATGGCGATTCGAATCGATTCCTATCCAGCTGGAGCGGTATTCCTATAACTCACCCAAGCATACCTCGTGAGGGCAGCTCGGATCACCTTTAGCACAACTCCAGACCAATTCGCGGGTCCGTACGCCACCGCACTCCCAGGGACCGCCAATACTCCTCGGTCTTACGCCATTGACTCCCCGCACATCCTTGCTACCAACCGGGGTGCACACTTTAACCGATCGGGGTATCCAGCTGGAGATGCACTCGTAGGCTTCGCGGTCGGAACGACATATCCGGCCAACTAAGTGTTAGGCATGCGTTCAACATGACAAGAGGACGTACAGCGTATCGGTCCTTAAACGACACAGACGGAGATTCACACCCAAGACGATTCACACCCAAGACCTCCATGCCTTGTTGCTTCACTATCGTCATCAAGCCCGACCTCAAATTCATTATTAGCACATGGTTAATTCCACGATAGCAAATATAGCCAACCGTGATCAGGTATCCACCTATCTCTCGCAGGTGACAGGAAATCACCCGGCTTCTACCGAACTAAGCATGGCTAAGCACTAATTCGATCCTGGACCTACTCAGGTGAGGTACAAGGTGGATAAGGTAGTCTTTATGCAGCAAGGTTGTCATATCAACGCCTAACACTTAATGCAACAATACATAACCATAATTAATTGACAGCTGGACATGATAACAAAATAGTAGGAGTCTTATAATGCTCCGGGCTTGCCTTCGACGTAGGTGGAATGACGGTGGTCAGGGCACTCCGGTAAATCCTCTTCCTCCTCAGCTCCTTCTCCTTGAGGTGGCTCCCTCTGCTGCTCCTCCGGCTCGGGTGGTGTGAATTCCAGGACCGTCACGCCCTTGGGTACACCTATGTATGCATGACAAGGGGATAAACATAGGGAATGCACATATGATGCAATGTGTAATGATGAAGAGCCAAAGGAACACATAACAAGGTGCAAACAGGATCACAAGTTTCGAAGAGTAAGTGAATCATGAATTAATAAGTATAGCTACTCATACACAACCACTGGTGTCATGCGCAGACTGGGTGGTCACAAGTTTTAGCTAAAACTTAGTCATCAGTTGGCCAAACTAAGCAAGTCAGCACTTTCTAGAAAGCTTAACAAATTGTCTGCAATTCAATTTTAGACATGATAGAAAGATTCCCAACCGAACTAGACTAAAACAAACAAAGTCTCCTCGCTGTTCTGGAAAATCCAGAGAGCAAGCACTTCATAGCTGTTACTTGTAACAACCACAACTTTTAAACTATTCAGCTAAATGCTATGCGATTTGGACACACGGTAGATAAGCAAGTTAGCTACAAGTTTGTTATAGACAAGTTTTCCAGCAAACTTCATCTTCAAGCAGTTCTTAAGTAATTTCTATCAGCTACACAGAATATGATCTAGACAAGGCATAATTAGCAAAATAATATTTTAGCACTTATTAAGAATGCAACATTGGTTCAAACCAAAAATACCAGTAGCTA
The DNA here is from genome assembly GCF_000003195.3 of Sorghum bicolor. NCBI lineage: Eukaryota > Viridiplantae > Streptophyta > Magnoliopsida > Poales > Poaceae > Sorghum > Sorghum bicolor. The sequence continues at coordinate 19,817,350 of NC_012872.2, forward strand.
GAATATGTCTAAAAAACACCATAAAATATCATGGCAAGGTCTAAACTCATTTTTATTCTCCCCTTTTCTATTTATTTGATTATTAGGGTGAATTAATGAGCATGTAGTACAAGTGCTTCAAAACTCCCAGAAAAATTACAGCAAGCTATCTAGACTACCACAAGGTTACTGTAAAATTTTCATGGATCTTGCACATGCAGATTGTGAGATAAAAAAATGACAAGCTAACAATGGCATTAAAGGCATAAATGTGAAACCCTATCAAAATTGTCAAACAACAGATTTCAGATTTTTCTTAGCTCTGTTTTCACATAATTACATCACCCAGCAAGTTCCATCCTAAAAGGAGTCATACTTTATTTATTAAAAATACCACAAGAAACTCCTATTTAAATAAAGGATATTTATAACTTTACCAACAGGCATCCAAAAATCATGAGATATTTATCAGAGCCTATTCATATCATAAGTAACACTCTCCTAAATTTGCATGGTCATAGGACTCATAGATCTCAAGATACAATTACCCTCTTTTTGCCAAAAATTAAATCATATCTATTTATTTCTGCAAAAATCATGTCATGCTTCATATTTTTATTAAAAACTAGACTAACTCAAGGATCGGACAAAATTGGAATCACTCCATTTGGATCTGCCTAACTTAAGTTATGAATTTTCCAATAATAGCATTGAATCTGCCAAAAACAGAAATAGGGGGAGAGGGGATTAGTGGCTGACAGAGGGACCCACTGGTTAGCGGGATCCGCTTGACAGTGACACAGAGACAGGGGAGAGCTCGTCGCCGGCGAATCTCACCGATGGCGAGGTCTCGGTCGAATCCAAGGGCACAATCGTGACCCTCACACCAAGGCGGCCCTACCGAGGTACGGTACCCTTACTCTACCAAGCTCTAGGGAGCTCGTCGGCGTGAATGGCGGCTCGGTGGGGCTGTGGGCGATATGCCGGCGTGCTCAGCCGATGCCGACCCAGTAGAGGTTCACGCCAAGCAACTCAAGGGGAATCTCTAGAAACAAAAATGGAAAGAAACGGTGGAGCAAGGAGGCCTGGCCACGTAACCGGTGAGCACGGCGGAACTCCGGTGAGGAAGAAACGGCTCGGAGCATGGCAATGCCGCCTTACCCGCGATCGACAATGGCAATGGAGGTGATGACGAGGTAGAGGAAGCTCTGGCAGAGCTCTGGACGGGCTGGCTTGGCCAGAGACGGTGAGGAAAGCTCGGGCGGAGTCGCTTACTCACGGCAGAGCTCGCCGAGGAAGAAGCGGAGAGGAGAGAGAGCGCTGGGGAGGGAAATGAGGCCGGCTGGCACTCGGGGTGGCGTCGTGGCGTCCAAGTGGAGGTGTTCGGACTGACAGGAGGGGTCGCCGTCGACGTACGGCCAACAGGTGGCCAGACACGCGGCGGCGGGTGATGCTCTGTCCAACTGAATCGGCCAATTCAGTCACCGTGGACAGTGACTGAATCCCGAACTTCATCGACGTTTTACTCGTGATCCAGTCTGTGGTTTTGGCTCGGATTTGTCCCAATGGGTAGAGCTACACGAGTTCTACAAGTTTGCTTAAAAGATCAAGGTCTGGTTCGGCCTAGATTTCAAACTACAAGGCTCCCAAGTACCCTACCTCGATTCTACGAAACCCAGACTTAGCCAAAATCGACTAAGTGTCGGAAACATCACTGATTTCTGGCTTGTGGACCACTTTTGGTCAGGTTCCAAGCATTTTCATGAAAAGGTACCAAACAAATTTTGAATCTTATAAAATTTACTACAACTTTGCTTTAGAAGTCACTTACATGCAAAGTCTCTAATACTGATTTCATAAAAGATCTTTAAAAAGAGGTTTAGGGGGGGTCAACTAGGTCAACCTAGGGTTAACCATGACTTAGGGGCATTTTTGGGTGAGACCCCCAACATAAACTTTGTTCAAAAATGTTATTCTAAACATGAATAAAGTACTTTGGAAGACAATGTGCAGTTGTATACATTGGTCATACATGACTAACACATAGAACAAGCCATATAAGTCATTCAATCACATAATGTATACACAACATGACATGTGATCATGATATGATGCTTATGAGTGTGCATGATGATGCTTATGCTGATGCAATGCTCATGGTTAACATGCAAGCTAACACAAGGAGTGTTACAGCCCTCCCCCCTTACAAAAATCTCATCCCGAGATTTGAAAGACGTACCATTTTTCATAGAAGGAGGGGTAAGTCACTTGTAAATAGTCTTCCCTTTTCCCAAGTGGCATCTCTTTCACTTTGTTGGTTCCACAGCACCCTATAAAGTTTAATCACTCTCCCTCGAGTAACCCTTTCCTTGACATCGAGAACTTGCACAGGCTTTTCTTCATAAGATAGATCTGACTATAATTTAAGACCTCCTATTTCAACTCTTTGTTCGGGCACGCGAAGACATTTCTTAAGCTGGGACACATGGAATACAGGGAAAATAGCCCACAAAGTAGAAGACATTTCTTAAGCTGGGACACATGTGGCATCTCAGGAGGTAGTTCTACCCTGTAAGCCACTTGGCCACTCTTTTCAGTGATTCGGTACGGACCCACATACCTAGGGGCAAGCTTCCTCTTCACACCAAAGCGGTTCACCCCCTTCATATGTGATACCTTCAGGTACACAAAGTCACCTACTTCAAACTCAAGTGGTTTTCTTCTTCGGTCAGCGTAGCTTTTCTGTCTAGCTTGGGCGGCTTCCATGTGTTTTTGGATGACAAGAACTTGCTTTTCGGCTTCCTTGACAAAGTCAATTCCATAGTAGCTCCTTTCACCGGGTTCGACCTAGTTTAGAGGAGTTCTACATTTACGGCCACATAAAGCTTCGAAAGGAGCCATTTGAATACTCTCTTGATAGCTATTATTGTAAGAGAATTCAGCTAAGGGTAGCCACTTCTCCCATGCACCCTTGGAAGAGATGACACATGCCCTCAACATATCCTCTAAGATTTGATTCACACGCTCAGTCTGACCGGAGGTTTGAGGATGGTAGGCTGAACTGCGAACCAATTTTCTACCAAGGAGTGAATGTAGATGTTCCTAGAAATGGGCAGTGAATTGAGGACCTCTATCAGAAATAATAGTGTGAGGCACTCCATGTAATTTAACTACCTGAGAGATGTACAACTCAGCATAGTCAGAGGGTCGGTATGTAGATCGTACCGGAATAAAATGAGCTGACTTGGTCAAGCGATCAACAATCACCCATATGGAATTGTAACCTTTTTGAGTAGGGGGAAGCCCAACAATGAAATCCATGCTGATTTCCTCCCACTTCCAACCCGGAATCGACAAAGGTGGCAATAATCCTGCAAGCTTAAGGTGAATTGCCTTTACCCTACAGCAGATATCACACCTAGCAACATAAGCTGCTATCTCTTTCTTCATCTTAGTCCACCAGAAACGAGGTTTCAAGTCTTGATACATTTTGTTACTACCAGGATGAATGGACAATTTTGAGGAATGAGCTCCATCTAAGACTTTGTTGCGTAGGTCATGGTCTTTGGGTACTACAAGTCAATCATCAAACCATAGTACACCCTTCTCATCTACCATAAAATGCTTGGTGTCTTGCTCTTTGTTGACGGTCCTTAATGCTCACATTTAACCATCAACTAATCATGGAAAAGGACTTATATGCAACCAACACCTAGACTTAGGGTTTTATCTGACAGAATTCCACGAGTTTTGGTGTTTGTCTATTTCTGCAGGGGGTTATCAGGAAATATGAAAGAAAGGCCCACACGTCGGGTTTACATAGAGATATTAACGTCCCGTGCAATTTTCTACCATCTAGAAGAGTCCAAAAGCCACGAGAGCGAATGGGAGATGTGACGGAGCCGGGCACTGGGAGCCCGCCCTCCCTTACTGGGCGCCCGCCCTCCCCCCTGGACCAATCAGGGCGAAGCTCGGGGATCATGCTCCACCGACCTAATACTTCAAGGAAAACCACACGATCAATGTCGGTTTGATCCGACGGCCTAGATTCATCTGAAAAGACTATATAAGCAAGGCCCCCTGACCCCTGGAGATCATACCTCTTCTACAGAATCAAAGCTAGGGTTTCAATTCTTCATCCAAGTAGAGAGGATCCCTCTAGTTCTTCTAGTTCTAGTTCCTCTAGTTCTAGTTCTAGTTAGTTCTAGTTGTAATCTAGAAAATAGGGAGAGAGAAGAGGAGAGCGGAGGAGGAGGAGCCGGATCTGTCGGATCTTCCTCAACATTGTACTTTTGCAGCAACTGGTTCGTTCTTCATCGTTCTCCAGGTTCTTCAATTCATAATCCTGAGTTCTTTAATTACTTTTATTTACATTCAAGTTATTTATTGGATTCCCGCTTGCATCAAGTGCTCTAATCTTTGCAACATTAGAGTAGTAATTAATAGATTAGACGTGGTGTTTAGTCTTGCAATTACCTGGAATTGCACCAAATCCTGCGGATTGTTGTGGTAGCCCTAGGGTAGTGCAGCCCTAACGGTCGACGTATTCCACCTCGTTCGGATCGGTGTTTGTAGGACTGTAGTCAGAGCTTCCTAGCCCCCTTCTCATCTCTTTCTGTGGTTAGTGTTCTGATGTCCCGAAATAGATAATCTTGAAGTAATTCTTGATTATTAGATCAACTAGAGAACTCTCAGGAAACTTCCTCTCTTCCCACCAAAAATAATTATATAGTTATCCTTGGGCGATCTTGATTCTTAATTAGTACACTCACATTCTCTGTGGAAAATCGATACTCTGGAATACTCCCGGGTGAAGGCTACATCGGTATCCGTGCGCTTGCGGATTTTTCTGTTTGTGTTTAAAATACCCAACATGCTTTCTTGCGCCGTTGCCGAGGAACGGTAGCTGTGCTAGTTTCGAACCAAGTCGTCCGTGTATCCTTTTTCTTTTCCTATTTTACCACACTCACCTACCATTTTCATCACACCACATGGATTTTACTCCTATTTATAAATTCTTTGCTCCAAAGGGCGAGTTATTAGAGCCATCACCATCATCACATCCAATTCTTACAGATGGCTACGACCTCGGCCCTGATCTAATAGCCATGATTCAGGAGCAACCCTTCTCTGGGCAAGTAGATGAAGATCCATACACCCACCTTAGAGAATTCGAGCAGTTGTGCTCTTGCCGATCTATTTCCGGCATGACACAAGACACCCTTAAATGGAAATTATTTCCGTTCTCCCTTTTGGGAAGAGCAAAAAAGTGGTATGCTCATTCTGTAGGAGGCGTTAATGGAAGTTGGGATGAACTTCGGGACAACTTTTGTCTCGCTTTCTTCCCACTTTTTCGAATCGCTGACCTTAGAATCGAAATTCTTACATTCAAACAAAGAGAGAAGGAAACTTTAGGAGCAGCTTGGGCTAGGTTCACAAGCCTTACCAATTCCGGTCCAAACCTTGCCCTGCCTAACCATGTACTGTACTACCACTTTTATCGTGGTCTAAACAAGGAAGCTGCTCTTCACCTCGACATTGCTTCAGGAGGACCATTCACACACAAACTCATAGATGAGGGGAGAGCCATCCTAGAAAGAATCCTTGAAAATACCCCTTACACAGGCATTTATGATGAGTTTCCTAAGGAAGAAAAAGAAGTCGAGCCTGATCCTAAACCAAAAGATGAGGAACTTGCAACCGAGTTAGAAATTCCACCTGACCCATCTAGTAATTTGGTTGTAGAGAAACCTCCTGATAAGGGAATACAAAACCAATCAAGGGATGATGAACCACCACCTTTAGAGCATCCCTTTGAATTCGAGGAAGATCTTTTTGAAGATTATGGAAACACCTCAAATTTTCTTATCCAAACACGACCTCTAGCAAGGACCACTCAATCCATTCTAAGAGTAGAATCTGTTGACATAGAACACATCAAAAGCCTTTCGGCTATTCTGAGTTATGAATGGTTAACAGAAGCAGAGCTGTCTCTTGAGGTAGCTCGAATCATCACTCCTTCAACCATTCTTTTGTGCCAAATTAGAGGGTCCCCTAGGAAGGTCCACTACAATCCATATGTTGGGATAAATGTTATTTCCAAGGAGTTAGCTGATACTCTTTATCCCAACGAGTCCATAACCCCATCTCAAAAACTTTTACGAAGTCCATCTAGATTAATTCTAGAAAGCCATGGGGTATTAAGGGCAGTTCCTGTTAGAATCAAGGACTCTAGAATATGTCTAGATTTTCACGTTTATGACATACCGGAGATTCCTCTCTTGATTGGTAGACCAATCATGAAACTCCTACAAGAACAACCACAACGAGGTCATTTAGACTTCAAAGTTGGGAATTCCACTATTGTTGTTCCTCTTGCTAGATCAATTAACACGATAGTGGAACCCAAACTTGAACCAGATCCTATCGAGGAGATCTTAATGCTGACTCAAGAGGAGATGGCCCAACCATTCTTTAATCATGAACACTTTGTTCAAGAAGAAGAAGAGTTGGTAGAACCCATTGAGCTAGACAAAAATGAACAACCTTCACCTCCTTTGATAGAATTAAAACCTCTTCCTTCTAGCCTTAGATATGTCTTCTTGCACAATAACCCAAAAACTCCAGTAATTATCAGTGACAAGCTTTCCGATTATGAAACACAACAACTTGTCACTGTTCTTGAAAGGCATAGATCAGCATTTGGCTACTCTCTCAAAGATCTCACGGGCATTAGTCCCATTCTCTGCACTCATCGTATCCCTATTGATCCTAATTTTACACCTTCAAGGGAGCCACAACGGAGACTTAACAATGCTATGAGAGAGGTTGTTAAGAAAGAGGTCCTCAAACTCTATCGTGCTGGGATTATTTATCCTGTGCCACATAGTGAGTGGGTTAGCCCTGTCCAAGTAGTGCCAAAGAAAGGAGGAATGACGGTCGTTAGGAATGAGAAGAATGAACTCATCCCTCAACGAATTGTCACTGGGTGGCGTATCTGTATTGACTATCGAAAACTCAACAAGGCTACAAAGAAAGATCACTTTCCGTTACCTTTCATTGATGAAATGTTGGAACGGCTTGCAAACTACTCTTTCTTTTGTTTCCTTGATGGTTATTCTGGATATCACCAAATCCCAATCCATCCAGATGACCAAGAAAAGACTACCTTTACATGCCCGTATGGAACTTATGCATACCGACGAATGTCATTTGGATTGTGCAATGCTCCAGCTTCTTTCCAACGGTGCATGATGTCTATTTTCTCGGACATGATTGAGAAGATCATGGAGGTTTTCATGGATGATTTTACCGTCTATGGCAAAACCTTCGATCATTGTTTGGAGAATTTAGATAGAGTCTTGCAGCGATGTGAAGAAAAGCACTTAATCCTGAACTGGGTGAAATGCCATTTTATGGTTCAGGAAGGAATAGTGCTAGGAGATAAAGTATCCGAACGTGGTATAGAGGTGGACAAGGCAAAGATTGAAGTTATTGAAAAACTTCCACCTCCCACGAATGTGAAAGGAATCTGTAGCTTTTTGGGACATGCAGGGTTCTATAGACGCTTTATCAAGAACTTCTCTCAAATTGCTAGACCCTTAACTAGTCTCCTAGCTAAGGAAGCACCTTTCATCTTTAGTGATGAGAGTCATGAATCTTTTCAAACTCTTAAGAAAGCACTCATCTCAGCCCCAATCATTCAACCACCTGATTGGAATCTTCCTTTTGAGATCATGTGTGATGCTAGCGATTTTGCGGTTGGTGCCGTTTTAGGACAAACCAAGGATAAAAAGCATTATGCCATATCCTACGCTAGCAAAACCTTATCTGGACCACAGCTCAATCACACTACAACTGAAAAAGAGCTTTTGGCTGTTGTCTTTGCTATAGACAAGTTTAGATCTTACTTAGTGGGGGCAAAGATAATCATCTATTCAGACCATGCTGCTCTCAAGTACCTCCTCACTAAGAAAGATGCTAAGCCTCGTCTAATTCGATAGATTCTTCTACTCCAAGACTTTGACATAGAAATCCAAGATAGGAAGGGAGTTGAGAATTCCGTAGCCGACCACTTATCTAGGCTTCAATATAAGACAACACATGATGAGCTTCCCATAAATGACTACCTAAGGGACGACACACTACTTAAGATAACACATGCAGATCCATGGTACGCAGACATCGTAAACTTTATAGTAAAAGGCTATGTCCCACCTGGTGCAAACAAAAGGAAGTTGCTTCATGATAGTCGTTTCCACCTTTGGGATGAGCCATATCTTTTCCGAATCTGTGCTGATGGACTCTTGAGAAGGTGTGTTCCTATGGCTGAGGCTACTCAAATTATGGAAAGATGCCATGCCTCGCCATATGGAGGACACTATGGAGCATTCCGGACACATGCTAAAATTTGGCAAAGTGGTTTTTTCTGGCCAACGATGTATGAAGATACAAAGGACTTTGTCAGGAGATGCCACCGATGTCAAAAACATGGGAATATCAACTCACGAAATGAAATGCCTCTCACAAATAATCTTCAAGTAGAACTTTTCGATGTATGGGGCATTGATTTCATGGGGCCATTCCCTATGTCCGGGAATTGCGAGTATATCTTAGTAGCTGTGGACTACGTGTCCAAATGGGTAGAAGCCCTACCTTGTCGATCAGCTAATTCAAAACATGCCAAGAGAATGTTCCATGAAGTAATCTTTCCTCGCTTTCGTATACCCCGGATAGTTATAAGCGATGGAGGTTCCCACTTCATCGACAAAATCTTCTGGAAGTACCTAGCCGATCATGGAGTTCGACACAATGTTGCAACACCATACCATCCTCAGACTAGCGGTCAAGCCGAAACATCTAACAAACAAATCAAAAATATTTTACAAAAGACCGTAGATGAGATGGGTAAGGGGTGGAAGGACAAACTTCCTGATGCACTTTGGGCATATAGAACTGCATTCAAAACACCCATAGGCATGTCACCTTATCAACTTGTATATGGAAAAACTTGTCACTTGCCTGTGGAAGTAGAGTTTAAGGCTCATTGGGCACTCAAGAAATGGAACATGGATCTCCACCTCGCTAGCGAGAATCGTCTGATGCAACTATCTGAGCTAGAAGAATGGAGAGAGAAAGCCTACCACAATTCAAGGATCTATAAAGAGAGAACAAAACGATGGCATGATAAGAGAATCAAGCACAAGGAGTTTAAGCCTAGACATAAGGTTCTACTATTCAATTCAAGAGTTAAGCTCTTTGGGCATGGTAAGCTACGAAGTAAGTGGGATGGACCATACAAGGTTATTGACACTTCAACTCATGGAGCCATTACCATCCAAGACGACATAGGTAACACTTTTAAGGTAAATGGTCAACGCTTGAAAATCTATCTCGAGCCACAAAACAACCTGGTAGAGGAACTTGATGTGATTGAGTTCATAGAATTCTCACATTAAGCTCTCAAAAGCTGACAATTACTTAACCCTTAACATGCTCCACAAGTTTTGTTGTCTATTTGGGTTGTGCAGGATTTTGAGGCTTAAGAAGAGTGAGACCAAACATGCAGGCTACAAGAGTGAACGACTATGTCAACATCCAGCTTGGGGGAGGCACCCCCACGTGTATCTAGATAAGTATTACTTTTCTTTCTTGGTTTTATTTACTAGTATTCTGAAATAAAAAAAATCCATAACCATGAAACCAAACAAAGTTTTTCTTTTGAGTAATATACAATAGCTTTGTGTAATCCTAAGTTTTAAATAAAATAAAAAGAAAGTTTGATTCAAGTCTAGGTAATTGACAAACATGATATGAGAAGGTCTGAGCTACTATTTAACTTGTTCCAAGTTTTGCTAGAGTTCTGGAGATTTTATCTTTTGAAAATTTAAAAATTCATAAAAAAATATGAGATCATAATACCTAGAGTCTTATAAGATATAAATATTAAAACTGTGGGCGCTTGCTTTGTTCAAGCCATTGTTAATTCGTAGTTTTGGTTGAGAGAATTATCATGCTCCCAAGATCAAGATCTTTTTGTTTTAAAAATATAAAAGATTCACTCTTCCGAAGTATTATTGCGTTAGAGGCATGGGACTATGCAAAAATTTGATTCGAAAAAAAAGAGAGTGAGACGAGAGGTAAAAATGGACAAGTGTCCGAAGTAGAATTAGGGGTACAAAGATACCCACCCGAGTGGAAAAAAATGGACATGTGTCCGACAGTAGAATTAGGGGTACTTGCTGCCCACTTGAAAAAAAAGAGACTAAAAAAAAGAGAAAAAAAATGATAGCCCATGGTCCCTCTAATAAGCAATATGCCAGTAAGAGATGACAAACTTTTCAAAAAGGTCAAAGGTCTTGATCTAGGAGTATGACATTCCTCTCCCTTGCTCCGAGCGTTGACATAGCAAAATGCGAAGTAAGTATGCTAAAACTTTTAAAGCTCTACATATATATCTTTTGAGAAGAAGGCAAATGCCTCAGTTTTATTTTGCAGACTTATAAAAAAAACTCCAGAACAAAGGTAAGACAGAAGAACTTGAGACATAGTGCTGACTTGATCATTCTGTTTTTCAATCACTTAAGACCTTAGTGATAACTTAAAAACCCTGTAGTAAGAGGCATAAAAGTAACCCCTGTTTTCTTGCTAATTTTAGCTTTGCTCAGGGATGAGCAAAGGTTAAGCTTGGGGGAGCTTGTTGACGGTCCTTAATGCTCACATTTAACCATCAACTAATCATAGAAAAGGACTTATATGCAACCAACACCTAGACTTAGGGTTTTATTTGACAGAATTCCACGAGTTTTGGTGTTTGTCTATTTCTGCAGGGGGTTATTAGGAAATATGAAAGAAAGGCCCACACGTCGGGTTTACATAGATATATTAACGTGTCGCGCAATTTTCTACCATCTAGAAGAGTCCAGAAGCCACGAGAGCGAACGGGAGTCGTGACGGAGCCGGGCCCTGGGCGCCCGCCCTCCCTTACTGGGCGCCCGCCCTCCCCCCTGGAATAATCAGGGCGAAGCTCGGGGATCATGCTTCACCGACCTAATACTTCAAGGAAAACCACACGATCAATGTCGGTTTGATCCGACGGCCCAGATTCATCTGAAAAGACTATATAAGCAAGGCCCCCTGACCCCTAGAGATCATACCTCTTCTACAGAATCAAAGCTAGGGTTTCAATTCTTCATCCAAGTAGAGAGGATCTCTCTAGTTCTTCTAGTTCTAGTTCCTCTAGTTCTAGTTCTAGTTCTAGTTAGTTCTAGTTGTAATCTAGAAAATAGGGAGAGAGAAGAGGAGAGCGGAGGAGGAGGAGCCGGATCTGTTGGATCTTCCTCAACATTGTACTTTTGCAGCAACTGGTTCGTTCTTCATCGTTCTCCAGGTTCTTCAATTCATAATCCTGAGTTCTTTAATTACTTTTATTTACATTCAAGTTATTTATTGGATTCCCGCTTGCATCAAGTGCTCTAATCTTTGCAACATTAGAGTAGTAATTAATAGATTAGACATGGTGTTTAGTCTTGCAATTACCTGGAATTGCACCCAATCCTGCGGATTGTTGTGGTAGCCCTATGGTAGTGACAGCCCTAACGGTCGACGTATTCCACCTCGTTCGGATCGGTGTTTGTAGGACCGTAGTCAGAGCTTCCTAGCCCCCTTCTCATCTCTTTCTGTGGTTAGTGTTCTGATGTCCCGAAATAGATAATCTTGAAGTAATTCTTGATTATTAGATCAACTAGAGAACTCTCAGGAAACTTCCTCTCTTCCCACCAAAAATAATTATATAGTTATCCTTGGGTGATCTTGATTCTTAATTAGTACACTCACGTTCTCTGTGGAAAATCGATACTCTAGAATACTCCCGAGTGAAGGCTACATCGGTATCCGTGCGCTTGCGGATTTTTCTGTTTGCGTTTAAAATACCCAACACTCTTGCATTTTTCTTTTGATGTGGAAGATATCAAGGTCAGTCTTTTGGAGTTCTATAATTTGACTCTCTAAGGAACAATTGACTACAATATTGTGCAGGACCACAGGATGCAATAAATTGAAACCTTCCTCTAGGAGAGGTCCAACATGTTGCTTTCAGCTAAGGGCATCTACTACAACATTGGCCTTGCGTAGATGATAGTGCACTTCAAGATTATAATCCTTGATCAACTCTAACCATCTTCGTTGTCTCATGTTTAGCTCGGGCTGAGTGAAGATATATTGGAGGCTCTTGTGGTCAGTATAAATGTGACACAGATTACCCAATAGATAATGCCTCCAGAGTTTCAATGCATGCACAACGCCTGCTAACTCTAGATCATGAGTTGGGTAGTTGACTTCATGTTTCCTCAGCTGCCGAGAGGCATAGGCAATGACTCGGCCTTCTTTCATAAGTACACAACCCAATCCAGTGCCGGATGCATCACAAAAGACATCAAATGGCTTTTCAATGTCAGGCTATGCCAAAACAGGAGCAGTGGTCAGCAAATGGCGTAAAGCAGTGAAAGCGACTTCACACTCCTGAGACCACACAAATTTCACATCTTTTAACAGCAGCTTGGGTCATAGGCTTAGCTATCTTGGAGAAGTCTAGAATAAAGCGACGATAATATCCTGCTAGACCGAGAAAACTCCAAACCTGATGCACTGAAGTCAGGGCCTTCAGTCTAGAACCTCCTGCACCTTTGACGGGTCAACAGAAATACTGTCTTCGGATAAAATATGGCCTAGAAAAGGCACTTTCTTCAGCCAAAACTCACACTTGCTGAACTTAGCATAGAGCTGGTGTTCTTGCAATCTAGTGAGTACAATCCGAAGGTGCTTCTCATGGTCTTGGGCATTTTTAGAATACACCAATATGTCATCGATGAACACCACCACAAACTTATCCAGTTCAAGCATGAACACCAAATTCATCAGGTACATAAAATGAGCAGGGGCACTAGTCAGACCAAAGGACATGACTAGATACTCATACAACCCATACATGGTAGAGAAAGCCGTTTTAGGAATGTCTTTAGGTCGGATCTTGATTTGATGATACCTGGATCTCAGATCAATCTTTGAGAATACTTTAGCCTTGGCTAATTGGTCGAATAGAATATCAATACGAGGCAGGGGGGTACTTGTTCTTGACAGTCACGGCATTTAGCGGACGATAGTCTACACACATACGCAGAGACTTGTCCTTCTTCTTGACAAAAAGAGCCGGACAACCCCATGGAGAAGAACTAGGCCGAATAAGACCTTTCTCTAGGAGTTCTTGCAACTGCTTCTTCAATTCTGCTAATTCATTGGGTGGCATTCGATATGGCCTTCTAGAGATAGGTGTGGTACCCGGAATTAGATCAATTTTAAACTCTACGTCTCTATCCGAAGGCAACCTAGGCAGATCCTCTGGAAAGACATCCGGAAACTCACACACTACAGGAATCTTTGCCACAGTGAGTGGTCTGATAGCATTGGCAGCATGACGGATGTCGTCGTTTTTGGGAAGTTGGACTAAGAAAGCTTCTTTACTATCAGGCTCCTTCAACATGACTACCCTTTGTTGAGGTATCTATTAACACCCCATTCTTACTCATCCAATTCATTCCTAGGATAACATCTATCCCCAAGCCTGGCAAGATTACAAGACTTGCTGAATAATTATGGCCTTCGATGGCAATATGCACATCCCTTACTAGCTGATTTGTAGAAATTTGATTACCAGCAGCACTAATGCAAAATTTTCCTTGGTCAAGATCTACTACATGTTGCCCATGCTTTGATGCGAATGCTTGACTCATAAATGAATGCGAAGCTCTAGAATCAAACAAGACAACTGTAGGATGTTGGTTGACAAGAAACATACCAGAAGTAACCACTTCACCTGCGGGGATTTCTTCAACGGTGGTATAATGCACTTGGCCGGTACGGTTATTAACCCCGGCCAGCTGCAGTAATGTTCTTAGGATAAGGTCAATCCCTTGCCCAATGACCAACCTGTTTGCAGTTGAAGCAGGGACGGTTATTAGGGGGAGTTTTGGAGCTCCCTTGACCTGTGGCACCTCTAGGAAGAGCAACTGTGAAGGACTTGCGAACTCTCATCTTCACATTTGACTTCTTCTATGGCGGCATGTACCTTGTCACAACATTGGGTGGGCGATAGGCCAGCATACTTGTTACCGAAGCCTTGGACTATGAAGCACCTACTTCATAGGCCCTCTTGCGGTTCTTGGATGTAGCATAAATAGCATTGGAGTTCTACTGGGTCAGAGCATCACTCACAAACTCATTGAAGGTGGTACTCTTGTTACCAGCCATATTCTTGGACAGCTTGGGCCCAAGTCCTCTCTTGAAACTAGAAAGCTTCTTAGCATCGGTGTCAACAAACTCAGTAGCATAGCGAGACAAATTATTGAAAGCATAAAGGTACTCAGTCAAACTTTTGGTGCCCTGAGTTAAGTTCATGAACTCAGTATGCTTGATGGTCATTAAGCCCTGCGGAATATAAGTGTCCCTGAAAGCAGTTTTAAATTGATCCCAGGTTATAACAGCATTGGCAGGCAAGCTAGTCCTATAATGGCTCCACCAAACACCTACTTTGCCTTCCAATTGGTGTGCTGCATACTCCATCTTCAGCTCCTTAGTCACCCTCAATAGGTGGAACTTATGCTCGAGAGTGTTGAGCCATTCATTGGCTTCTAGAGGTTCAGAGGCCTCCTTGAAAACTGGCGGCTTGGTGTCCTGGAAATCCTTGAAATTACTATACTGATTCGCTTCTCTGCCTTGGCGGGCATGGCGACCACCCCGGTTCTGTTGTGCCATGGTTTGCATTGCTTCATTTAGCAACTGCTAGCCCTCAACAAGAGTTGCCAGGAGCTCAGTAGGCATAGGCGGGGGAGGAGGTGGTGGTGACGGCACCTCATTGTGGCCGGAACGAGTATTACACGCCATCTGCACAAGGTATACCAAGCGATCGTTTAGGATGACAAGAATAATTGCCAATGAATTTCAATTGATGCCATACGGAATTTACTGAATAAATCCACATAATACAGGGCACAATAATCCATTACAACAAGTGAACATCATCCACGATATTAGTTACACATGCGATCATTCACAACCACATGATTTCATAGGGATTAAAGACATCGCTGGAAATTATTGAAGCTCAACATAAACATGGAGCATCACATACAAGTGCATATGGTTACACAAGGTCATGGTCACAGATTAAGTCTTACAAGAAGAGCATCCTGGCCAAATACATAGAGTCTCAACTGAAAATTCAGATTACATGTCCATTACATAAAGAGATGGAAACTGGTACATAAATACGGAAACCATGGCTAAACTACAGATCTTCCTCAGATTCTTCATTAGAGACTATGCCATCATCTTGACCTTCCTCACTAGGATCCTTGTCATGATTAATAGGGATAGGGTGTGGAATAGGATTTATGACATTGTTTAGACGATGGGCGTCTAACTGTAGCTCAGCAATCCTATGGATCAGCTCTTGCTCTCTAACCTCAGCTTGGAACAAGGCTCTAACTCTAGCAGCTTCTCGATTTTCAGCCAAGCGCATAGCATCATCTCGCTCTCTAGTCATTTGCATCATGCAGGCTTGTGCCTCATTGTGCTCTCTAACTGCGTTTTCAACTTGGTTGCGGCGGGCTTGCAAAGAAGTATGATAGTTTTGAATTTCAGCTTGTGCATCACTAAAGGCTTTGCGGTGCTTGCGCACGCGCTTGCGCAGTTTGCGCTGCCCAGCTTGGGCTTGCTGAAGCGCTAGCATGGCTTCTACATAGGTGTCTTGGCGCACATAGTACAGCTTGAGTACCGCCAGCATGGCACTCATGGCGGGGCTAGAGCTATATCCTAGTATGGTTTCTCTCATCTCCAGGGGCTCAGTTCCTATCTGGGATACAAAGGTGTCAGTCACACTCACTCTAGGAAAAGATTCAGCTGGGCCATTAACTAGCTCATCACCAAAGTCCTGGCATATTTCTAACAACACTTCGAGGGCTGCTACTTGAGCACCCTCCCAAGGAGTTTGGTCATCGGACTCCACTATCCATCCTAGCCACTGCGGGTTATTAGGACAAGGAGGAACTGTAATTTGGACATCTACCCAAGGCAAGGATCCTACATGCTTTGCCTCTCTCCAAGTATACCGAGGTGGTTCCTCATATCCCACTAAACTTAGCAGCCTCCACAACAAAGTAGGAGTGCCAAACATGTCCAGGAATGTTTCACTTGCATGTGGGGCTGCCATCTGTAGGGAAAGACCACAATTTGAGTAAGGGGATATTACTTACAAGAGAAGATAATTAGGAACAAGTTTCAGAATTACTTGAATTTAAGTAGTACATAAAGGAATGCATGAATGATTCATGATGCATGCACGTTCCATACATCCTTACCATCCCTAGAAAAGAAAATTCTAGCGGTATAATCGGTGGCATATATACGTGCTCTCTTTATACATAACTACACGGTCTACATGCTTCGCTGTTAGTGTACGTGCAGAAAATTCATTTCAGCCCAACCCCACAAGAGTATATGTGCAGAAATGAAAGTCTAATCTTCTAAATTCAAGCTAAGTACTCCGATATATATCCCTGAACATATATCCCCATGTGAAGTACACCCATATACACATCAATTATGTATACACGGTTGCACCAACTACCCACAACTAAGTACCTTCATATATATGTGTGCAACATGTAAATATTTCAGTAACTACAGCTAACACTCCCCTAGACCGACGGTTTGACGGTCATGCTCTCACAGCTCACACTTACCATAGCGTAGAGGCATATAGATCCATACATTACCACTCAAGCAAGTGGCGTCCATACAATTTCACGCCATATGGACAGCGAAAGGAAAAAATTGCTTACCGTGGTGTAGAGGTACATGATCCATTCATTACCACTTAAGTAAGTGGCATCCATATTATTACACGCCATATGGACAACGAAAGAAAAACCCCCTTGTTAGTAGTACTTAGCCACCTAGAAGTGCTTAGGCGGGCATAAAGGGTATGACCACTGACATGGTATATTTTGTTCAATCATTTAAAAACAGTCCTTATGTATAGTCTAATTTGCCAATTAGTTTTGGGAAAAACAAATTCATTTGTTTTTAAATACATCTATTATGGTTAAATGCTTAATCTTGCTCTAATACCAGCTGTAACAGAACCGTCCAATTTATAAGAATTTAAGTGAATGAGCGACCACGAGAGCAGTCAAGCCAATGGACTTGAACCCATATAAATCCGGTAGTCCGACGAAACCTCAAAAGATCTCGATTGAACCAACATACAACCAAGACCGTACATGATCAAGCATTCCCCATCACAGATTACAACATTCATCACAGAACATAGTTTTACACACATCGGAGTTGAAATAGAGTTATTACAACATGGTTCAGTAGCGGAAGCAAAGTAGTTTTGAAACAACACACGCACTTAGTTTAATTACATGCCAACTCCATGATCATCCCAACAAAAGCACAACCGAAGATATAAGAAGTGATCTTGCCCGAGATCTACTCATCATCTGCAGCTGGATGGTGACAGTTAGCACAGTAGCCGTGATACACGACATCATCTGCATCAAGGGTAAATAAAACCCTGAGTACGAGAATGTACTTAGCTAGACTTACCCGTCATAAACCAGAAATAAACTGACACCAAGGAGTATGCAAGGCTAATATTTGTGGGCTGGTTTGACTCACATTTTGTATAAAAGCTTTAGTTTTTGAGTAACCTTTTTATAATATTTTCAGCAGCAAGTTCATTACTTAAACAACTATCCACTAGATTAGCACCTGTGCTAAGCATACACTTGAATATTTAGGCATCACAATAATAACCATATCCGGATTATCACATAGCCATCATCATTCTCATCATAACCATTAAGTATATTTAGTGAGTCCTACGTTGCCACTGCTCGAGTCAAGTTCTCACTATCCGGGAGAGACGGCAATTCGAATCGATTCCTATCCAGCTGGAGGGGTATTCATAGAACTCACCCAAGCATACCTCACGAGGGCAGCTCGGATCACCTTTAGCACAACTTCGGACCAATTCGCGGGTCCGTACAGCGCCGCACCCCCAGGGACAGCCAATCTGCCTGGGTCAGGACTCTAACCTGACTCCTCGGTCTTACGCCATTGACTCCCCGCACATCCTTGCTACCAACCGGGGTGCGCACTTTAACCGATCGGGGTATCCGGCTGGAGAAGCACTCATAGGCTTCATGGTCAGAACGACTTATCCGGCCAACTAAGTGTTAGGCATGCGTTCAACATGACAAGAGGATAGATTCACACCCAAGACCTCCATGCCTTGTTGCTTCACTATCATCATCCCGCCCGGCCTCAAATTCATTATTAGCACATGGTTAATTCCACGATAGCAAATATAGACAACCGTGATCAGGTATCCACCTTTCTCTCGCAGGTGACAGGAAATCACCCGGCTTCTACCGAACTAAGTATGGCTAAGCATTAATTCGATCCTAGACCTACTCAGGTGAGGTACAAGGTGGACAAGGTAGTCTTTATGCAGCAAGGTTGTCATATCACTGCCTATCACTTAATGCAACAATACATAACCATAATTAATTGACAGCTAGACATGATAACAAAATAGTAGGAGTCTTATAATGCTCCGGGGCTTGCTGTTGGTATTTCTTAGCGATGCAGCCAATTATCCGCAAGCGCACGGAAGTACCGTTGTAGCACTTCACCCGGTGGTATTCAGGGTATCGAGATTTCACAGAGAACAGAGGTGTTTTGAGACTTAAACTAAGTGTACCCTAGAGTAAAGTGAGAGGGATGACTTAGGTAGTAAGGTTCTCCTAATGGTAGAAGTTTTGTGCAAGGCAACATGCTTTTCTAATCTTACTTCGGGCACCGGAGCGTACCTGGTCTGCCAGGTAATAACGGCGTGTAGCTCTAAGCCATATCCGGACGTGGGGAAAACTAAGGACAAACAGGGCTGTCACCACCTGCTGCCGACCCCTCAACCGTGAGATACGAGACAAACGAGGGTAACCTCTAACCTAGACAGCATGTCTACGTTATTAGCTACTACTCTAGCGTTGCGCAGGTCCTCCCGCCAGCCAGCAAGAGTCCCTCTACTAGAGTACCTACCGAGAGATAGACAACAAACCCGCAAGATTATAAGAACACGATAACAATTACTCAATAACTTCTTAGAACAAAAGAAGAATACAACCTTTTCTTACCCCAATATGGTATTCCAGGTTGTAGAGGTACAGCTCGGGAAGCGGGCAGCACTTCGGCCCTTTCGCCCAGTGCAACTAGGGGAACGGACCGGGTGCTTGCTACTTCTCTTACTCCACACTCTAACTCACTCTCCTATTCTATTCCTAACTAGAGGCTAAGGATATGAGTGGATGCTCCGCCTCTCTACTACTACTCTTGTATGTCTCTTTATTCTTGTGGACTTGAAGCTTGAATGGATTGAATGATGATGAATGAGAGGCCCTCTCCCCCTCCTTATATAGGTGTGGAAGGTCGGTTTGGGAGGGGGTAAACTGCAAAATGCAGCCGGGAACCGCGCTAGGGCTTCGCATGCACCGCCTCTGCAAAAGGCGGTGGGGAGCTAGGCCAGGCCGGGGTCGGCCGACCCTAGGGGGCGGCCGCCCCCTGGCTGGCTCCGTTGGCCCAGGCCCAAAGCCCAGACGATGCTCCTCGGCCTTCTGAGTTTGAATCCATTTGCATTTCGATGCACTTCTATATTTGAATTAAATGTGCCTTCAATTCTTTGATTTTGGCGGCTCAAACCCTAGTGTCCTGCATACACATGTGTTCACCAAAACTGTGGAATTTGGTTAGCATAAAAAGCCCTATTTCTAATGTTTGGTGATATTTTATAGAGTTTGTATGCATGTTGGCGGTATGAAAAGTGTATTTTAAGAAACGCCAACAAACTCCCCCACACTTAGCCCTTTGTTCGTCCTCGAGTAAAGCTTATGTTTTTGGGCTGAGATGGTTCCACTTCTCCTGATAATGAACCTGCATACAAACTATTCCAAGCCTCACCTGAACTTATGAGCATTCAGAGTGTCTACAAAAACATCTTGAGTAATTGAAAAATGGAACAGTTAGGATTCAAATCTTCTTACTCAACTTTGCTCAAAACTTGGGTTTTTACCTTTTTGAATAAAAATAGTCTTGCTCTTCAGATGATACTCTCAAATCACTTGAGAATGTTTCTGGTTCCTTACCAAGGTAAAAGTACCTCTTGATTTGTCCTACCTCTATAAGCTATATTTGGAGTTTTGGGTATGGACCAAGGAGAATGCATACTTACCTTGTCTGTATTGTCGAGTCAAATCTCGGATCCAAGAAGAGAAGTGTCATACCCTTAGATCAAGATGTGCAAGTGTGTGGTATATGGTATAAACAACTCCGTTGGTTGATATGATCTCATCAAGTATTTCTAGACATGGCTATCATAACTCTTTTATTTTCTTGTGAGCCTTCATGTGCTCATCTTTTTTTTTGTATACTTAGGACCTTCATGTGTCCTATATTTTTTTTTCAGGTGGGTATTTTTATACCCCTAATTCTACGGCGGGCACTTGCCCATTTTTTTTTCTTCTCTTTTTTTTATATATATATATTTTTGCATAGCCCATGTATTTATCTAAGATGCACTAGAGAGATCATTCTTTAAAACATGGAGTGTTTGTATGGTGGACATGTAAGGCATGTTTTTCCGCACTCCCAGTGTAGAAGCGGCATATATATATATCTGGAGTGTACGTGATCTTGATCTTGAGAGCATGATAAATCTCTTAACAAGGGTCAACAAGACTTGACACAACTCAAAACAAATAAGCAGCTATTTGTAGAATTTTTATCAAGAGTAATATATTTGGCCTTGGTAGGTAATTATCTATCATTGAAGAGCAGACTTTTTGCAATTTTAATTTTATCAAATAAATCCCCAAGTTCATTGCATAAGTGAGCAAGTTTCAAATCATCCTACTATATCGCAAATCTCAATTACTTAGAAGCAATGGGGTCCTTATAAAAAGTTGCTCATAAATGGTAGGCTTTTGGCGAGGAATAAAGAGTATGCATGTTTAATTTCAAAGGCAGAAAGGAAATGGAGTATTCATTTATTTTTTTATCTTGTTATTTTATTAGCAATATTTTTATCATATAAATCAGATTTAAATTGTCATAGGAGGAATAAAAATAATTCTGTTCTATGTAAGATTACCTTGATGGCGATTCCTCCCCACACTTGTTTTTGTACCTGTTCTTTGATTTTTCTCAAGTAGACAAAAATAATAAAAAACAAGTGGAGACAAAATAATTCGAACAAAGGACTTCTTTATTATTCAATATAAGCCGAGACATTGATTACAAAGTAAATGAAGGAAATCTGAATAAAAGGGAAAATAAATTACTCGGCTAAGTAAAATTAAACTAGATGCGGTTTGTGTCTAGAACATGCTCTACACCCGCAGCCCAAGCCACCTTGACAAGCCGGTTGGTTAGACCGAATTGTACAGCGGCTAAGT
This sequence comes from Sorghum bicolor, assembly GCF_000003195.3. NCBI lineage: Eukaryota > Viridiplantae > Streptophyta > Magnoliopsida > Poales > Poaceae > Sorghum > Sorghum bicolor. The sequence goes on from NC_012872.2 coordinate 19,838,901, forward strand.
CATCATTAAGCTCTATATATTTCAGGCGGGTGTTAGCTAGTTCGCCTGTAAGCTCTTCCACTACACCACGTAGTGACCGCACAGAAGTCCTAAGCGCGGCGATAGTGCGCGCGCTTTCCCGCTTCGACTCATTATCTGAATCGCTAAGAAATCCGTGTGGCTGCCCCCTAAGGATGGGATTTTCGCGCTTGTGTTTTGGGACGCGAGGGGCAGTAGAAGGCAGATTAGAGTCACTTGGCAGCCGGTTTGATCGCCCCCCTGTAGCGGGGTTTGCGCGTTTGATACGCAAGGGGGCAGACGAGGTGGTCGCGGCTGTCTTAGGCGCGGGCACAGGTGCGGGTGGCGCGAGCGGCGGCTTACGCATGAGGCCCTTCCCGCATCCTCCACCGGGTTTTCTAATTCCCACCACGGTGTAGGATGGGTCAGAGCACGCAGTGGATCCCGAAGACAAGAACCTAGAGTCTAAACTGCCCGAAGGCGTTACAACATATGGATCTACAGGCCCTTCTTCTTGTTCGCCGTCGTCGGCGGCGCATCGTCGCGCGCCGTCTTCCTCGTTGCACCGTCTTGTGCGCCGCCACCTTTGTGCGAGCCGTGGAACGTAGGCTCGTTCCTTTGCTTGTGATGCTTGACGGGGGCATGATGGCAAGAGGGTACGTCAGTGTTGACGGTCCTTAAGTATCAAATTTTAATTATCAAGTAAACAAGAGAAAGGACCAATATGCAACCAACACCTAGAATTAGGGTTTGATCTGACAGAATTCCACGAGTTTTGGTGTTTGTCTAATTCTGTAGGGGGTTATCAGGAAATAAGGAAGAAAGGCCCACATGTCGGGATTACATAGAGATATCAACGCACCGCGCGATTTTCTACCATCTAGAAGACTCTAGAAGCCACGAGAACGAAGCAGAGGCCGAAAGGGGCCAGGCCCAGGGCGCCCGCCCTGGTGACCTGGGCGCCTGCCCCCTGCTGGATTCCGTTCGGGACTCTCTTCACACACGATGTTCCACCGACCTAATAGATCAAAGATAATGTAGTACCACCTCGCCTACGGACCCAAAAACGCATAGAGGAGGAGGACTATATAAGGAGACCCCCTTGGCCCTGGAGAAGACAAGAAATTATCATAGAGATTGAGGGGTGCCCTCGAAGGAAAACCTCTTCTCTAATTAATATTTCTTTTTAGGTTTAGCAACCAATGTAAAGTAGAAATAGATCTTCTAGTTTCTACTAGATTGAGAGAGATAGAGTCGAGGTGTAGATTGGAGGATGCCCGGCCTGTCGGTGTCTACTCCAAGCTTGTACCTGCGGGATCAAGTTCTCCTAACCCGAAGCTTGCTCCTAGGATTCTTCAGTATTTCGACTTCTAAATTCTAGTAAGTTCTTGTTTTATTGTTCTTATGGTTTATGAGTTTACTTTAATCTCTTCGCGTAGAGTTTAGAGTAATCATTGCTGGCGTAAACGTGGTGTTTAGGCTGGGGTACTCATAGATATTCCCTGACTAGCTAGACCGTGGTAGTAGTGAGGAACATGACAATTCTGAGTTACCTTTGCGGACCATATCTCGTTAGCAGGAAGGATAGGGTTTATAGGTGCGGGTTGAACATCCTTTGTGGTGTCTAGATTCCGTTAGACTCCCCAATAGAACAGTAGATCATCCTTACCAAGGTTAGAAGGAGACTACGGTTGCAGTCTTCTCTATTTATCACTCACATCGAGAGACATTCTTTGTTGCCTAAAGGGTTAGTAGTAATAGACCGGTTAGTCAGATGCACTCTTTCTCCTAGTGGTAAAAAATAAATACGATACTCTGGATAATTTCCCGGGTGAAGTGCTCACCGGTATCCGTGCGCTTGCGGATCAATTCCTTATTGCGTTCCCAAATATCAACAAGCATTTCTGGCGCCGTTGCCGGGGAGAAAGACGTTTTGCTGAGATAACCTTGAGTCTTACTACTAGCTTGTATCTATACTTTTATCTTTTCTTATCTTTTATATTCTTTATTTATTTTCATTACTCTTACCTTATGGAAAACCAAAATTCTAAATCGATCCATGAGTCTGCAATCCCTTCAGTAACTGACCTTTTACCATGGGAATCATCACAGCCTATCCAAACATCCTAGTTTAAGTTAAGTTCTAGGTTGATTTCCATGATACAAATCCTATCTTTTTCGGCAAAGGAAGACGAAAACCCTTACCTTCATATTAGAGATTTTGAGCAAACATGTGATTGTCTTCGCATTGAAGGCATTTCTGATAAAACTTTACGTTGGAAGCTTTTTCCTTTTTCCTTAAGGGGAGAAGCTAGACAATGGTACAGTCAGAAGGTAAGTCAACAACGAGGTGAATGGGGAGTTTTACGAGCCAACTTTTGTCTAGATTTCTATTCCCTCGACCGTATAGCCAACCTTAGACTCGAAGTCCTATCTTTTAAACAAAAAGATAATGAAACTTTGGGAAAATCCTGGAAACGTTTTTCTGATCTTTTAGAATCTGGTCCAAACCTTACTCTTCAAGACCTTGTTCTTTTATTTCACTTTTTTCGAGGTCTTTAGAAAAATCACAAACAAATGCTACACACAATGTCTAGAGGTTCTTTCTTTCGCATCCCTACTGATGAAGCTAGAGTGATCCTAGATAGAATCCTAGAAGCTGAGATGGATAACACCCTTCATGATGAAACCTATGAAGCCGAAGTAGACACTGCCAAATTCTTCATCTACTTTAGCTATCCCAAGTTCTGAGCCACAAGAGGAAGAAATTCCACCACCGGACTTCATGCTGGATATAGAATCCGATCTTTTTGCCGATTTTGGAAACATTTCAAACTACCATTCTATTGACAAACCCCAAAACGGCCAGTTTAGCATTTATTTGCCAAGTGAATATCAATTGAGAGAGCTTATCTCAGTAATGAGTAGCGAATGGTTGGAGGAATCAGAGCTTTCCTCCAATGTGATCCGTTTGGACACACCCTCTATAACTATACGATGTGCTTATAATTCTGATCGATTTAATGCTCTTTATAATCCTATTGTGGGGATCAACATCATGTCTGAATCTTTTGCACTTAAACTATTTAAAAATCTTGTCTTAACCCCCACAACAAAGGTCATAAAGGAATCTTCGGGACGATTAGTCCCCAGTCTTGGAATTATTAATGTCCTACCTCTTACGGTATAAGGCTCCATGGTTCATTTGAACTTCTATATCTTTGATACATGGGACTTCGACCTGTTGATAGGACAACCTTTTAGAAGACTCCTTTATGAAGGTCATACTCGAAAGCTACACATTTCTTTTGGAAAAGCCTTTAAATTCCCAATAACAATTTCACACTCCTTAAACAATAAGGCCGAATCATATCTTTTGCCTGATCCTATGGAGGAGGTAAAGGCTGCATCTCTTGAGCTTTTAGAAGAATCAGACTTAGAAGACGAAACTCCTTTCTTCGTAGAAGAAGAAGCCAAACCTTCTGAACCTGAACCTTTAGATGAGTTTGCAGAAACACCTAGACCCCCCATAGAGCTTAAAACTTTACCACCCGGTCTTACCTATGCTTTCCTAAACAATAATCCAGAGTTTCATGTGATCATTAGCGATAAACTCACTCAGGAGCAAACTCTGCGATTAATGACCATTCTTGAGAAACATCACTCAGTTTTCGGCTACTCACTCCAAGATCTTACAGGAATCAGTCCTATGATTTGTACCCATCGTATTCCAACAGATCCTTCTGTTTCACCCTCTCGAGAACCCCAACGTAGACTTAATAACACTATGAGAGAGGTAGTTAAAAAGGAAGTTATAAAGTTGATGCATGCAGGGATTATATATCCTGTGCCGCATAGTGAGTGGGTGAGCCCAGTGCAAGTTGTGCCTAAAAAGGGAGGCATGACTGTTATTATGAATGAAAAGAACGAGCTAATTCCGCAACACACCGTCACAGGATGGCGGATGTGCATAGACTATAGAAAACCAAACAAAGCCACGAGAAAGGATCACTTTCCTTTACCTTTCATAGATGAGATGCTAGAGCGGTTAGCGAACCATTCGTTCTTCTATTACTTAGATGGATATTCAGGGTATCATCAGATCCCGATCCATCCCGATGATCAAAGCAAAACCACTTTTACATGCCCAAATGGAACTTATGCTTACCGTAGAATGTCTTTTGGGTTATGTAATGCACCAGCTTCTTTTCAAAGATGCATGATGTCTATATTTTCTGATGTGATTGAAGAGATTATGGAAGTTTTCATGGATGATTTCTCTATTTATGGAAAAACTTTTGATAGTTGTCTTGAAAACTTAGACAAGGTTTTGCAAAGATGTGAAGAAAAGCACTTAATCCTTAATTGGGAAAAATGTCATTTTATGGTTAGAGAAGGAATAGTGCTGGGACACTTAGTGTCTGAAAGAGGTATTGAGGTAGATAAAGTTAAAATTGAAGTAATTGAACAACTACCTCCACCTGTGAATATAAAAGGAATTCGAAGCTTTCTTGGCCATGCTGGTTTTTATCGTAGATTCATAAAAGATTTTTCATTTATTGCTAGACCACTTACTCTTTTGATAGCCAAGGATGCTCCTTTCGAATTTGATGATGCATGTCTAACATCTTTCAATTTATTAAAGAAAGCACTCATCTCTGCACCAATCATTCAACCCCCTGATTGGTCGTTGTCTTTTGAAATTATGTGTGATGCTAGTGATTATACTGTGGGAGCAATTTTGGTACAAACTAAAAATAAGAAGCATCATGCAATTGCCTATGCCAGTAAAACTTTGACAGGAGCTCAACTTAACTATGCAACCACTCAAAAACAGCTTCTGGCTGTTGTCTTTGCCATTGATAAATTTAGATCTTATTTAGTTGGAGCTAAAATAATTGTTTACACTGATCATGTTGCACTAAAATATTTGCTCACTAAAAAAGATGCTAAACCTCGCCTGATTAGATGGATCTTATTACTCCAAGAATTTGACTTAGAAATAAAATATAAAAAGGGAGTAAAAAATTCTGTTGCTGATCACTTGTCTAGAATGTACTTTAAGAGTCCACAGGAAACCCCCATCAATGATTCACTCCGAGATGACATGCTCTACGGGATTAACAGGTCTGACCCCTGGTATGCAGATATTGTTAATTTTATGGTTTCAGGGTATGTACCACCAGGAGCAAACAAGAAGAAGCTTATTCAAGAAAGTCGTTCACATATATGGGATGAGCCATACCTCTTCCGAGTATGCTCTGATGGCTTACTTAGGAGATGTGTGACCACTGAGGAAGGATGGAAGATCATCGATAGATGTCATTCATCACCATATGGAGGTCACTATGGAGCATTCCGGACACATTCAAAGATCTGGCAGTGTGGATTCTACTGGCCTACAATGTATGAAGACACGAAGCAATATATCAGAAGATGTGGGCCATGTCAAAGGCACAGGAACATAAATACAAGGGATGCAATGCCACTCACCAACAACCTTCAGATTGAGCTCTTTGATGTCTGGGGAATAGACTACATGGGTCCATTTCCTCCATCAAAGAAGTGTGAGTACATCTTGGTGGCAGTTGACTATGTCTCCAAGTGGGTAGAGGCATTACCTTGCAAGCATGCCGACAACATCAGTTCAAAGAGGATGTTTGAAGAAATTATATTTCCAAGATTTGGAGTCCCTAGAGTAGTGATAAGTGATGGAGGAGCACACTTCATCGACAAACGCTTCAAGCAATATCTATCAAAACATGGAATCCGTCACAATGTCGCTACCCCCTATCATCCTCAGACAAGTGGCCAAGCAGAGACTTCCAACAAACAAATCAAGAATATTCTTCAGAAGACAGTAAATGAAATGGGAACGGCGTGGAAAGACAAGTTACCCGATGCACTCTGGGCATACCGGACAGCATACAAGACCCCAATTGGAATGTCTCCATACTAATTGGTGTACGGGAAGACTTGCCATCTACCTGTTGAACTAGAGTTCAAAGCACACTGGGCCATAAAGAGATGGAATATGGACCTAGATGTTCCTGGAGATTATAGAAGAATGCAACTATCAGAATTGGAAGAATGGCGAGAGAAGGCATATCACAATTCAAAGATCTACAAAGAAAGAGTCAAAAGGTGGCATGATAAGAGAATCAAGAAGAAGGAATTCACACCCGGAGATAAGGTATTACTTTTTAATTCCAGGGTGAAGCTTTTCGAGCATGGAAAACTCCAGAGCAAATGGAAAGGACCATTCAAGGTAATTAATTCATCATCCCATGGAGCTATCACACTTCAAAATGATGAAGGTACGTTATTCAAGGTAAATGGTCAACGTCTTAAATTATTTTTAGGTCCATTTTCACCTTCCCATGGAGAATTAGAGCCCGACCTTTTTAGTCTGATGTTTTCGGGTCATATATATATATTTCTAAATAGTTTTGCATCTAATAACGCGCTCGAGAAAGTGGGCCCACAGAGGGGCCAGAGAGAGGGCGGGCGCCCAGATCAGGTGGGCGGGCGCCCAGCTCATGTTCCCCCTCGGTCCCGATTTTCTCTGTTATGGAAAATGCACTTATGGTAATCCGAATAATCCCTCAGATGGAAAGCTTCGCACGCACATCGACGGGAGCAACCCGAACAACCCATAGAGGCACTTTTTGACCCCTATATAAATAGACCCCTGACATTAGTTTTCAACACCAACCCTCCAAGCCTTCTCACCTTCAATTAGAGCTTGATTAGTTCCTTGCTGCTCCAATGGCCGAGAAGTTCCACGATGATTGGGAAGTCGTCCCCTTCAACCTCAACATGGAGCCTGTGGAAGACCCCGATGCCCGCGCTCTCGTCCCGGCCAACACAGAGCGACAGCTAGAAGCCATGCCATTACGCCAGCACAGCTCCGCCCAATCCTATCATTCTCAACCAGTTCTCACCGCACCGCCACAACCCCTACTCCTCAAAGGATCATCATCCAAGACGAAGACCACCATCAAGGTGCCAATCGGCACGACGATCCTTCCACCTAGACCCAATGAGAGGGTCGTTGGAGTCAAGACCAACCGGAGCGGCGAGATCAGCAGCGTTCGCTACACTACGGAGGAGGAAATGCCTTACTTTGAAGGGATTAGAGCAGCCAAAGTCCATTTCATCCCTCCAAAGGCAGCCCCGAAGCACGCTCTCAATGCTTTTGAGACACCTCCCAAGCGTCGCAAGACTATAGTCGATATTGATGAGGACGTTCGCAGACTAGACAAAATTATCATAGACCTCCAGTCCTCGATTAATTCCCTCACTAGGTAGCTCTCTAACCACAACACCATCATACTAGGCCTCAGGCAGGATCTTGCCAGTGCCAACAGGAAGATTAAGGAATTAGAGCGCTGCTAAGTTATCTAGATTAGACCTTGAGGCAATGCATCTTAGTCATTTATCTTTAAATTCGGTTTAGGTTTACTATTATTGTCAGTTTGTTACTATTATCATCAGTTTGCTATTGTCATCAGTTTGCTACTAGTCTTTTGTAATAAATGCCTCAAGATTAATAAAGAGTATTACTATTATTATGTCACGTGTATCTCTACTTTATTTTTGTGCAAGAAAGCAGAAAACAAGTATGGGGGAGATCCCTCAACATGCCAAACACACTCCGACTACACCACTCCACAATTCAGGTACACACTCTGCACACTTTACTTTACACTTCACATATCTTGATTATGCAGATTGCTGTTTCCGACATGATAAATTAAAAAGATTAAAATATTTCTAATCATGATTAATCTCACTCTGTTATATTTTCTGAAACTTGCAATTATTATAAAATCATCTTAAAACCCCGTGTTACTTAAGACAGTATGGAATATGTAATGGTAGAGTATGAGTTTCTTATTCTTGATATCATTGTTGCTTGGAGAATTTATTTCAAAATCTTCAAAATCTAGCTACCATCCTCAGTGTTTTATATGCCTGAAAATAATGAAAATATTAATTATGATTATAAAAGCTATCTACTCTGTATTGAGTTTGTTCAAAATGAGTTAGACCCTTGTTGAGAGATTTATCATGCTCCTAAGATCAAGACATTTATTCAGAAAGATTCACTCTTCGGAAGTATTATTGCATTAGAGGCATGGGCTATGCAAAAATAAAGATATTTTGAGGAAATAAAAAGGAGCAAGTGCTCGACAACCTCGCAGAAAAAAATGGACAAGTGTCCGGTAGTAGAATTAGGGATACCTCGGTATCCACTTAAAAAAGGAGAAAGAAAGAAGAAAATGATAGCCCATGGTCCCTCTAATAAGCAATATGCCAGCAAGTGTTGACAAAGATTTTAATTTCCAAAGTCTTTGATCTAAGAGTATGACATTCCCCTCCTCGGATCCCATTTTGATCAGGCAACAAATGCAAAGTAAGTATGCTTGAGAATTTTTGCAAATTAAAACAGCCTCAGTGAGATATATAAAAGATAATGAGTGATCTGAGAGAGCCTATGAGGATAAAAAGGTATGCTAGCTTTCTTTCAAAATTTTAAAAAAACTCCAAGTGACAGGATTGAGAAGAAAGGATCTTTACTCTTAATCATATACATCCCTGACTACAGTACACAGTGGATTTTAATACCCTACAAATATAAAGAATGTTTTACCCCAAGTATTGTTCTTAACCATCCTTTTCTCGAGGACGAGTAAAAGCCTAAGTAGGGGGGTATTTGTTGACGGTCCTTAAGTATCAAATTTTAATTATCAAATAAACAAGAGAAAGGACCAATATGCAACCAACACCTAGAATTAGAGTTTGATCTGACAGAATTCCACGAGTTTTGGTGTTTGTCTATTTCTGCAGGGGGTTATCAGGAAATAAGGAAGAAAGGCCCACATGTCGGGATTACATAGAGATATCAACGCACCGCGCGATTTTCTACCATCTAGAAGACTCCAGAAGCCACGAGAACGAAGCAGAAGCCGAAAGGGGCCAGGCCCAGTGATGAGGACATCCCAACCAAGCATGCTCCCTCTAATTCCATGCCAACCTCTACACCGACTACGCCGGCACCAGCCCAAGCCATTGATGGAGCAATTACACGTAGCCGAGCCAAGAAGGTACAACAAGAGGTGAACGCGCTACTTTGTGAGAGTTCTATTAATGTTAATGAGAATATTATACTACCTAAGTGTTCTACTTTGGTTGTGCTTAGGTATACACATGAGGAGGGAGGTGACCTGGATCGCAAGGATTGGAACAACACGGTGCAGAACGGACCAGTTGAAAGAAGGGCAGATCGGACCAGTGCGGTGCAGAACGGACTAGTTGAAAGAAAAGATCATAACTTTCACTTTCGGGATGCTATGAAGGCCCATGAGCACTTGTTGGAAAGCTCTTCGAGTCTACTTTCCAATGAATCTAGTGGCGACCAGTTTGGATACACCATATTTCCTGCAGACCAGAATTAGTACAGACTGCTCAGAAGGTCAACAGTCTGTCGTGACAGAATGTTGGTACAACTTGCCAAGTGAAACTGTACCAATATACAGCATTTCGTGGTGCATGGAATACATTGATGGAAAGCTCTTGGAGTCTAGTTTCACACCCAAGAAACGGTTCATCATTTGGACTTCCCAATAAAATGTTATGGTCAGTTTATTGGAAACTGCTCTGGAGGCCAACAGTCACGCGAAGCCACTTCGGGAATTCATTTCGAGGGGACCTTTCACATTGCCTTCCCTCAGAAACTCTATTTCGTTTTCATACCTATCTAGCAGGGCTGTTGCTAGTATAAATACCCCCTAAGACTCATTGTAATCCAAGACTTTGATAATTGAAATACAGAACCCCTTTGTTCAGCTGCGTGCTAACAAATTCAGAGAGTGATCTCTACCCCTTTGCTCTTGTGTTTTCCTTCGCGGAGATTACAGAAGCGGCCACGTCATCGGCACCCAATCCGTGCTCCTGATCCTCGAGTTCAGGTTGCGTAGGTTGGATCTTTGAGAGTGTGGTTGGACGAATCCTTGGTTCAGGCTGCCGTATAGAGACGGTGGTTGGCTCCTTGTGCGTGTCGTCAGGTTGCACTAGTTATCCTCGCTGCTTGCAGCAAGTTATCGGCTGATCTTCAGCTAGTTATCCTACGTCGTGAAGATCGGGACAACGACCTCACCATCTGGTATCAAAGCTCAAGTTTCCATGGTAGGATTTTTACCCTTAGCTACATATATATATCTTGTTCGTCCTATCCACCAAAAAGCCATAAAAAAATTGCATTAGCCCTTTGTTTCAATCTGTTTTTCTTGTGAGTTTGGTTAAGTTTCAGTCCATTAGAGTTTTGTTTAGTTGCTGATCATCATATCCTTTGTGTGTCCTTTGTGCCTCTTTTATATCTACAAATCCCTAAAGAAAATCTGAAACCGGTATCATCCTTCGCGTAAACTTTGATCCTATCAAGTTAGAACGCTGACGGTTGTGTCTTGTTTCAAAAAAAAAAGTGTGTGCAAGTGTTATATCTGCTCTTGTTCTTAGTTATAAAAAAAAGGTATCAAAAAAAAGGAAAGTGAAAAAAAAGGAGAGTTGAGGAAGAAAAGTTGTGAAGAAAGAGTAGAAAGTTCACTCTGTTTATGTGCTCAAGTTCTGAATTTTATATCAAGTCACACAATTAGTCATTATCCATCTTTGGTGCAAAATTTTGCTTGGTTTTGATTGCAACACTTGCATCCTAGGCATACTCCTTGTTTGCATCAAATCTGAATTATCTTTGCGCGTGTGTTTGATCTATTTACATCACCCATATCTTGTGGTCAGCACTAGGCATTGAACTTCTAGTTTGGATTGTGGTTTAACTTTACAATATCAAGAATTCAGACTGCATTCCTTGTGAAATATATCCCCACCAAGCTCCACAAATAACCCACCGTCATAGGAAAATACTGATCTTGGATTCTCCCAACCATCATTCTCGGTTACCACCTCGCATTGGCCGTTGTAATCTGCGGGGAACTCACATGAGCTTCGGTTGGTAAGAGAGGTGAGATTGTGAGATTCCACATATAATTCCCTATTCTACATATATTGTTGCTTTGCCTTCACTGATTTTTTACAGCAAGATGACTGAGCATCCGGAGATTGATGATTGTGTCACCATGGCACAATTCGATGAGATGAAACAAAGCATGGAGACGCTAACAAACAATGTTCAAGCACTCATGAACCGGTTGCAAATTCATCCTCATGATAATGCAAACGGCAGTCACCATGAAGATGAAGATGAAGAAAGCGAAGGAGAAGCTGCTCGTCGTGCAAGGGAACGGCGTAGAGAGCGAGCTGCTGCCAATGCAAGAAGACCTCCTTTTCCACGACGTGATCATGGTGGTAGAGATGCTGGTCATGGACATGGGAGAGGTATTGGATTGGAAGAAAGTGAAACTGAGGAAGAGGATGAACAGCCCCATTATGATGATCGTCGTCACCGAAGAAATCGTAGGTGTAATCAGCACAATGAAGAGAGGTTTGGCAAGTTAAAATTCACCATGCCCCAGTTTGAAGGAGGATCTGATCCTGAAGCATATCTTACATGGGAGTTGAAGGTGGATAAAATTTTTCGTGTGCATAATTATTCTGAGAGAAAGAAGGTTGCCATGGCTGCTCTTGAGTTCGATGGGTATGCTCTAATCTGGTGGGAGCAAATGTTGAATGAAAGAGAAGAAGCTGGTCAAGGTGATGTTTGTTCATGGGCTGAAATGAAGAGAGAATTGAGAGCAAGATTTGTCCCCAAACATTATCGCCGTGATTTATTTGACAAGCTACAGAATCTGAAGCAAGGAAGCCTCAGTGTTGATGAGTATTATAAAGAGATGGAGAAGGCGATGATTAGAGCCAATGTAATTGAAGATGAAGAGCAAACAATTGCAAGATTTATGTCAGGGCTGCATCGGAATATTCAGCGCATTGTTGAATTTCAGCAATATCGTAATCTTGTTGAATTGGTGCATCAAGCTAGCAAAGCTGAGCGGCAATTGCAGCAGGATATGAAGTCCACTAGAGGAGTATCTTTCAGCACAAAGAGTGCAGCAAGTGGAAGTAAATTTGCACCCAAAGGAAGTAGAAGTAAAGGTACATTTTCCAGCTCAAATGGTGGTGCGCGATCTAGCAACCTTGGTTCTTCTAGTAGCAAAGAGTTGGCTGCTCAAAATGAGAAATTCAAATCAGCAAACTCAGTGGGTTCTTCCAGCAAGAGTAGTGGAATTCAGTGCTTCAAGTGTGGTGGTCGCGGTCATGTTGCAAGAGAGTGTCCAAATGCTAGAACCATCATTGTGAATGATCAAGGGGAGTATGAATCTGCTAGTGAGGAAGAACAAGAAGATAGTGGAAGTGAGAGTAATCTTGAGAAGGACATCTGTGAATTTGAATCTGGTGCTGCTCTTGTTGTAACTCAGATTTTGAGTGTACAAATGAGCGATGCTGAAAGTGGACAGCGGCACAATCTTTTTCAGACTAGAGCTAAAGTGCAAGATAAGGTTGTCAAAGTGATCATTGATGGTGGCAGTTGCCACAATCTTGCAAGCAAAGAAATGGTTGAAAAGCTTGGGTTGAAGCTGCTGAAACATCCCCATCCATATCATGTGCAATGGCTTAATAATTCAGGTTCTATTAAGATTGCACAAAGAGTGAAAGTTCCATTCAAGATTGGTGAATATATTGACACTGTAGAGTGTGATGTGGTGCCTATGACAGTGTGCCACATGCTGCTGGGAAGACCATGGCAATATGATCGATCGTCTCTACATTGTGGTAGAACCAATCAATACACCATCAAGTGGAAGAACAAGGAGTTGATTCTGAAACCCATGACACCGCAGCAAATCCTAGCTGAGCACTTGCAAAAGAGCTCCGAAGTGAGGAATGAGAGTGCAAAAGAAGTAGAGAAAAATAATTTGAGTGCCCTCCACAAATCAGTGAGTGAGAGCCAGAAGCCAAACATGAGAGATGACAGAAAAAGAGAGGGAGAGAACTTCGTGATGATAGCCACCAAATCTGAAATGAGAGATGTGAGGAAAAACCCAGATCAAGTACTATTTGTACTTGTGTGCAAGGACACATTGCTTTCAGCTAATGACTTAACATCTGTCCCTAGTGTTGTTGCACATGTTTTGCAAGACTATGACGATGTTTTTCCAAAGGAAACACCTGCTGGACTTCCTCCTTTGCGCGGTATTGAACATCAAATTGATCTCATCCCTGGAGCTGCACTTCCAAACCGTCCGGCATACCGCACCAATCCGGAAGAAACCAAGGAGATTCAAAGGCAAGTACAAGAACTTTTAGATAAAGGATATGTGCGAGAAAGTTTAAGTCCTTGTGCTGTTCCTGTGATTTTGGTGCCAAAGAAAGATGGTTCTTGGAGGATGTGTGTAGATTGTAGAGCCATAAACAACATCACCGTTCGTTATCGTCATCCTATTCCTAGGCTAGATGACATGCTTGATGAATTGAGTGGTTCTATGATGTTTTCTAAAATTGATTTGAGAAGTGGTTACCATCAAATTAGAATGAAGATTGGAGATGAATGGAAAACTGCTTTTAAAACAAAGTTTGGGCTGTATGAATGGTTAGTTATGCCTTTTGGTTTGACCAATGCCCCTAGTACGTTCATGAGATTGATGAACCATGTCTTGCGAGCATTCATCGGAAAGTTTGTTGTTGTTTACTTTGATGATATTCTAATTTATAGCAAGACATTGGAGGAACATGTTGATCATATTAAGCAAGTTTTGGATGTGCTAAGAAAAGAAAAATTATTTGCTAACCTTGAGAAGTGCACATTTTGTACAGATCAGGTTGTGTTTCTTGGTTTTGTTGTTTCAGGTTCAGGAATTCAGGTTGATGAATCAAAGGTGAAAGCAATCAAGGATTGGCCAACTCCTGAAAATGTGAGTCAGGTGAGAAGTTTTCATGGACTTGCTGGTTTTTATAGGAGATTTGTGAGAGATTTCAGCACCATAGCTGCTCCGTTGAATGAGTTAACAAAGAAAGGTGTTGCCTTCCAATGGGGTGAACCACAAGAGAGAGCATTCCAAGAATTGAAGAAGAGGCTATCCGAAGCCCCCTTGCCGGTAAAGAAGAACCTGAAGGAGTGGGAAGAGTGCTTGCCACATGTAGAATTCGCTTACAACAGGGCAGTACATTCTACAACTAATATGTGTCCTTTTGAAGTTGTGTATGGATTCAAACCCCTTGCTCCGATCGATTTGTTGCCTCTACCATTGCAGGAAAGGATTAACATGGAAGCATCCAAGCGTGCATCATATGTCAAGAAGATTCATGAGAAGACCAAAGAAGCAATCGAAAGAAGGTCCAAGTACTATGCTAATTGGGCAAACAAGCATCGCAAGAAGGTGATATTTGAGCTCGGAGATTTAGTGTGGGTACATCTTCGCAAAGACCGCTTTCCTGAGAAGCGTAAATCCAAGTTGATGCCACCGGGAGATGGTCCATTCAGAGTGTTGTCCAGGATCAATGATAATGCCTACAAGATTGAGTTTCCTGAAGATTATGGTGTTAGCACAACCTTTAATGTTGCTGACTTGACACCATTCTTTGGATTAGAAGAATCAGAGTCGAGGTCGACTCCTTTTCAAGAGGGGGAGGATGATGATGACATCCCAACCAAGCATGCTCCCTCTAATTCCATGCCAACCTCTACACCGACTACGTCGGCACCAGCCCAAGCCATTGATGGAGCAATTACACGTAGCCGAGCCAAGAAGCTACAACAAGAGGTGAACGCGCTACTTTGTGAGAGTTCTATTAATGTTAATGAGAATATTATACTACCTAAGTGTTCTACTTTGGTTGTGCTTAGGTATACACATGAGGAGGGAGGTGACCTAGATCGCAAGGATTGGAACAACACGGTGCAGAACGGACCAGTTGAAAGAAGGGCAGATCGGACCAGTGCGGTGCAGAACGGACCAGTTGAAAGAAAAGATCATAACTTTCACTTTCGAGATGCTATGAAGGCCCATGAGCACTTGTTGGAAAGCTCTTCGAGTCTACTTTCCAATGAATCTAGTGGAGACCAGTTTGGATACTCCATATTTCCTGCAGACCAGAATTAGTACAGACTGCTCAGAAGGTCAACAGTCTGTCGTGACAGAATGTTGGTACAACTTGCCAAGTGAAACTGTACCAATATACAGCGTTTCGTGGTGCATGGAATACATTGATGGAAAGCTCTTGGAGTCTAGTTTCACACCCAAGAAACGGTTCATCATTTGGACTTCCCAATAAAAAGTTATGGTCAGTTTATTGGAAACTGCTCTGGAGGCCAACAGTCACGCGAAGCCACTTCGGGAATTCATTTCGAGGGGACCTTTCACATTGCCTTCCCTCAGAAACTCTATTTCGTTTTCATACCTATCTAGCAGGGCTGTTGCTAGTATAAATACCCCCTAAGACTCATTGTAATCCAAGACTTTGATAATTGAAATACAGAACCCCTTTGTTCAGCTGCGTGCTAACAAATTCAGAGAGTGATCTCTACCCCTTTGCTCTTGTGTTTTCCTTCGCGGAGATTACAGAAGCGGCCGCGTCATCGGCACCCAATCCGTGCTCCTGATCCTCGAGTTCAGGTTGCATAGGTTGGATCTTTGAGAGTGTGGTTGGGCGAATCCTTGGTTCAGGCTGCCGTATAGAGACGGTGGTTGGCTCCTTGTGCGTGTCGTCAGGTTGCACTAGTTATCCTCGCTGCTTGCAGCAAGTTATCGGCTGATCTTCAGCTAGTTATCCTACGTCGTGAAGATCGGGACAATGACCTCACCACCCAGGGTGCCCGCCCTGGTGACCTGGGCACCCGCCCCCTGCTAGATTCTGTTCGGGACTCTCTTCGCACACGATGTTCCACTGACCTAATGGATCAAAGATAATGTAGTACCACCTCGTCTACTGACCCAAAAACGCATAGAGGAGGAGGACTATATAAGGAGACCCCCCTGGCCCCTGGAGAAGACAAGAAATTATCATAGAGATTGAGGGGTGCCCTCGATGGAAAACCTCTTCTCTAATTAATATTTCTTTTTAGGCTTAACAACCAATGTAAAGTAGAAATAGATCTTCTAGTTTCTACTAGATTGAGAGAGATAGAGTGGAGGTGTAGATTGGAGGAAGTCCGGCCTGTCGGTGTCTACTCCAAGCTTGTACATACGGGATCAAGTTCTAACCCGAAGCTTGCTCCTAGGATTCTTCAGTATTTTGACTTCTAAATTCTAGTAAGTTCTTGTTTTATTGTTCCTATGGTTTATGAGTTTACTTTAATCTCTTTGCGTAGAGTTTAGAGTAATCATTGCTGGCGTAAACGTGGTGTTTAGGCTGGGGTACTCATAGATATTCCATGACTAGCTAGACCGTGGTAGTAGTGAGGAACGTGACAATTTCGAGTTACCTTTGCAGACCATATCTCGTTAGCAGGAAGGATAGGGTTTATAGGTGCGGGTTGAACATCCTTTGTGGTGTCAAGATTCCGTTAGCCTCCCCAATAGAACAGTAGGTCATCCTTACCAAGGTTAGAAGGAGACTACGGTTACAGTCTTCTCTATTTATCACTCACATCGAGAGACATTCTTTGCTGCCTAAAGGGTTAGTAGTAATAGACCGGTTAGTCAGATGCACTCTTTCTCCTAGTGGTAAAAAAATAAATACGATACTCTGGATAATTTCTCGGGTGAAGTGCTCACCGATATCCGTGCGCTTGCGGATCAATTCCTTATTGCGTTCCCAAATATCAACAGTCAGCATCTCTCATTCTTCCACACCGAACGCCTCCCTCATGTTCGCCTCGGAGAATTCTCCTTCGGCGTCGAATGATCCTCCCGACTCCACGAACAGCGCTAGCGCGTGGCTGCCCATTCCCTAAGCGCTACTCTTGATAGAGGTGGTTTGTGAAGATGTAAACTTGGAAAGCACTAATGGCAATGGTTTAAAGAGGGGTTAGGGGGTGTTTAAATAGGAAGAAGGCCCTCCCTGGTGAGATCGCGAGCGGCAAATTTGAATTTGCATGCAGATAAGGATAGGGATGACAAAGAGATAGACGCTGGAAAAGATCAGGCCGCAGACGTGTCAGGCCAGGGGCGGCCGACCCCTAGGGGCGGCCGACCCCTGGGCACGTCCGTTGGCCCTGAATTTTGGCGTGCGCGCTCGTCCCACTTTTCAAATTTTTAATCTGCCTGCGTTTTGCTACGCTTTCTAGATATTTTTTTAGAGAAACAAGGGTTTTATTGAAAGGTAAAAGCTAAAAACTAAAGATCCTTTTTTAGAAATCATATTTTTATTTTTGATAATTCAAAACTAAGCAGAATTAATTGAAATATTTTATTTATATTATTATTATTATTATTATTATTATTATATCTTTTTTTACAATTTAAACCCAATTAATCAAATGTATTGTTTCAATTTCCTTTTCAAAATTGGGTTCCAGGAAAACTTTTAAGCGTTGACCATTTACCTTAGTGATATTACCTTCGTCATCTGCTATGGTGATCGCGCCATGCTCGGAGGTCTCGATGACGGTGTATGGTCCTTTCCACTTACTTCGAAGTTTTCATGCACCGAAAAGTCGTACCTTGGAGTTGAAGAGTAGAACGCGGTCACATTTTCTAAACTCCTTGGGTTTGATTCGGTGATCGTGCCATTTCTTTGTTCTTTCCTTGTATATCTTGTCACTATGGTAAGCTTTTTCTCGCCATTCTTCAAGCTCAGCTATCTGTTTCTGTCAGTTCCTGCTAGCTAGCTTGAAGTCCATATTCCAGTTCTTGATCGCCCAGTAAGCTCAGTGCTCGAGCTCAACCGGGAGATGGCATGCTTTGCCATATACCATCTGGAATGGTGACATGCCTATGGGGGTTTTATAGGCCGTCCGATATGCCCAGAGGTCATCTGGTAACTTGGTCTTCCAACCCTTCCCCATTTCGTTGACTATTTTCTGTAGGATGTTCTTGATTTGCTTGTTTGAGGTTTCCGCATGACCGCTTGTTTGAGGGTGCTACGGGGTAGCTATGTTGTGCTTTGCTCCAAGCTCACGCAGGAAGTTTCTGAATGTTCTATCAATGAAGTGTGATCCTCCATCACTCACAACCATCCTGAGTGTTCCGAACCGAGGAAAGATCACTTCATGAAACATCTTCCGAGCGTGCTTTGCGTCAGCAGCTCGGCATGGTAGAGCTTCTACCCACTTGGACACATAGTCCACAGCAACCAGGATATACTCGCAATCTTGGGACTTCTGGAATGGACCCATGAAGTCAATGCCCCATACATCAAATACTTCGACCGGTAGGTTGTAATGGAGGGGCATTTCATTGCGAGCAGTGATGTTGCCTTGAAACTGACACTTCCGGCATCTTCGGATGAAGTCCTTCGTGTCCTCATACATCGTCGGCCAGAAGAATCCGCACTGCCAGATTTTGGCTTGAGTGCGGAAGGCTCCATAGTGGCCTCCGTATGGTGTAGAGTGGCATTGTTCGATGATTTTCTCTCCTTCGGTTGCTGGTACACACCTCCTCAAAAGCCCGTCACAACAGACCCGATACAAGTATGGGTCGTCCCAAAGGTGTCGGCGGCTCTCAACTTGCAGCTTCTTCCTGCTTTCGCCTGGTGGTACGTAACCCGTGACCATGTAGTTGACGATGGTGGCGTACCACGGGTTCAGGTCAGTCACTCTTAACAGCATGTCGTCACGCATGAAGTCATTAATGGGTAGTTCCTGCATGTTAGTGACTTGCATACGCGAAAGATGGTCTGCCACAGTATTTTCTATACCCTTTTTATCTTTTATTTCTAAATCAAATTCTTGTAATAGCAAGATCCATCTTATGAGGCGAGGTTTTGCATCACTCTTAGTGAGCAGGTATTTTAGAGCAGCATGATCAGTATAAACAATTATTTTTGCTCCCACTAAGTAAGATCTGAATTTATCAATAGCGAAAACTACGGCAAGGAGCTCTTTTTCTGTGGTAGCATAATTTAACTGAGCTCCTATCATAGTTTTGCTAGCATAAGCAATTACATGATGTTGTTTATCTTTTGTTTGACCTAAGACTGCCCCGACAGCAAAGTCACTAGCATCACACATTATCTCAAACGGTAGTGACCAATCCGGGGGTTGGATGATTGGTGCTAAGATGAGTGCCTTCTTTAAATTATGAAAGGCAGTGAGACACTCATCGATGAACTCAAAGGGTGTTTCTTTGGCTAAAAGATTTGTAAGAGGCCTTGCAATTTGTGAAAAGTTTTTTATAAACCTTCTATAGAAACCAGCGTGGCCTAAGAAACTTCGGATCCCTTTTACGTTCACTGGAGGAGGTAGACCCTCTATTACTTCAATTTTGGCCTTGTCTACCTCGATTCCCCTCTCGGAAACTAGGTGTCCGAGAACGATGCCTTCTCTGACCATGAAATGGCACTTTTCCAAATTAAGTACCAGGTCTTTATCACGACATCTTTGCAACACTTTGTCTAAGTTTTCTAGACAATGATCAAAAGTTTTTCCATAGACTGAAAAATCGTCCATGAAAACTTCCATAATTTCCTCGATCATGTCAGAAAAGATAGACATCATGCACCTTTGAAAGGAGGCAGGTGCATTGCATAGTCCGAAGGACATGCGTCTATAAGCAAACGTTCCATATGGGCATGTGAACGTGGTTTTGCTTTGATCATCGAGGTGGATAGGGATCTGATGATAACCCGAATACCCGTCAAGAAAACAAAAGAAAGAATGTTTCGCCAGCCGCTCTAACATTTCGTCAATGAAGGGCAGTGGGAAATGATATTTCTTTGTTGCCTTGTTAAGTTTTCGATAATCGATACACATTCTCCACCCTGTCTATGGTCGTTGGGGGATTAACTCATCTTTATCGTTTTAACGACCGTCATGCCTCCCTTCTTTGGAACCACTTGGACGGGACTGACCCAGTCACTGTGTGGTACGAGATAAATAATCCCGGCGTGAAAAAGTTTGAGAACTTCCTTTTTCACGACTTCACGCATCGCGTTGTTCAGCCTACGTTGGGGTTCACGAGAAGGTGTAAGCTCAGGGTCCGTAGGTATGCGATGTGTGCAGAGTGTTGGGCTTATTCCCTTGAGGTCTTGCAAGGAATACCCAAAGGTTGTGCTATGTTTTTCTATGACGGCAATGAGTTTGTTCGAATCCTCATCAGATAGCTTATCACTAATAATTACGGGAGTTTCTTTGTTGCCGTTTAGAAAGGCATAACGCAGCCCAGCGGGCAAGGGTTTAAGCTCAACTGGAGGTTTTGGTGGCGTTTCATCCTCGGGGAGTTCTATGGTTTCTCCTAGCTCGTCCTCTTCTCGAATGAATCTTTCGGCGTCTTTATCTAAGGACGATTCAGGTGTTTCAAAAGGTGAAACGGCCATCACCTCCTTGGGCAAAGGTAGGTCGGGTCGAGAGTCGGTCACTGAGTTTTTAGCTCGAGTGATTGGAATGGAAAAAGTGTCTCTTCCCAATTTTACGTTCATTGCCCCTGTAGCTGGCAGTTCATGGGTTAAAAGCTCTATAGGGTGGCCTATAAGGATGTCAAAACTTTTAATGTCAAAGACATAAAAGTCAAGACTCGTTCTGATGTTATCAAGTCGTACATGGGTTTGGTGGAGAATCCCACAACTTTTCAATTCCGTACGCGGGGCTACCCTGAGAGTTTTCTCTGTCGGGGCTAGTGGTTTAGACCGTAGATGGGTGAGCATAAAAGATTTCGACATTAAATTGGCCCCAACAAGTGGATTATACA
This sequence comes from Sorghum bicolor, assembly GCF_000003195.3. Classification (NCBI taxonomy): domain Eukaryota; kingdom Viridiplantae; phylum Streptophyta; class Magnoliopsida; order Poales; family Poaceae; genus Sorghum; species Sorghum bicolor. The sequence goes on from NC_012872.2 coordinate 19,859,696, forward strand.
ATGCTTCTTGCCAGCTACGCCGAATTTTGCACTGAATGGACGAAGATGGGGTATTAATCTGAAGTGGATCAGAAGATAACTCCGTTTCTTTGGTCCATTCCTGACTCATGATAGCTGAGAGTTCATTAATTGAATGTTTTATAAAATCCTCATCTAGCTTATCATTAGGAGTGGCAACTTGCGGCTTTCTTTGACATGAGTACTTCGAGGTGTTTCCGAAATCTTTAAAAAGATCATCCTCGAAGAACGAGAGATCTTAAGGTCGAAAATCTTCCTTTGGGGTCCTGATATGGTAGGAGATGTCTCTATAGGTGTATTGTCAGTGGAGGCTATTGAGACTTCCTCTATTTCAGGTTCGGGCTCTACGCGGAGGGGTTCTAGCGGAGGAGTGTTCTCTAGAATGAGGTCTAGTAAGGCTTCTCCTTCTGCTGTGGTCTTGTGGTTAAACGACCCTCCGGCAGCTATGTCTAATTGTAGGGCAGACTCCTTGTGTAGCCCTAGCCAAAAATGTTGTAACAACACGTGGCTAGGGATTGACAAGTCTGGGCCAGAACGGGTAAGAATTAAAAATCTATCCCAGGCTGCACCTATGGTTTCCTTCTCTTGTTGTTGGAAGCTGAGAATCTCTTGTCGTAGGGCAGCGACATGAGATATAGAGAAGAACGTGAGACAGAATCTGTTCCTCAATTCTTCCCAATCTCCTTTCACCTTTCCTACGTTATGGGCGTACCATTGTTTCGCCTTCTCTTCAAGAGAAAAGGGAAACAATTTCCACCTAAGGGTTTCTTGCGACATACCCGAAATTGTCAGGCATGCACAGAGTTGCTCAAACTCCCTTAAATGATGATATGGATTTTCATAATCTAGGCCTGAGAAGGTTTGTTCCCGAACCATGGCTATAAAGCCAGGACGGAGCTCATAACTTGAAGCTGTGATTGTCTTTGACGATTGTGGTGGTTCTACGAGCTCGCCCTTAGGAGCAGAGAGTTGGTAAAGTGTGTTTGGCTCCATAGTATTTTTTTTTTTATAATTTTTATATATATATTTTTTAGATAAAAATGGGAGATGATACACGGGCAACTAGGTTCGACTCAAAAACGACAACCGTTCCCCGGCAACAGCGCCAGAAATGCTTGTTGGTATTTCTTAGCGATGCAGCCAATTATCCGCAAGCGCACGGAAGTACCGTTGTAGCACTTCACCCGGTGGTATTCAGGGTATCCAGATTTCACAGGGAACGGAGGTGTTTTGAGACTTAAACTAAGTGTACCCTAGAGTAAAGTGAGAGCGATGACTTAGGTAGTAAGGTTCTCCTAATGGTAGAAGTTTTGTGCAAGGCAACATGCTTTTCTAATCTTACATCGGGCACCGGAGCGTACCTGGTCTGCCAGGTAATACCGGCGTGTAGCTCTACGCCGTATCCGGACGTGGGGGAAACTAAGGACAAATAGGGCTGTCACCACCTGCTACCGACCCCTCAACCGTGGGATACGAGGCAAACGAGGGTAACCTCTAACCTAGACACCACGTCTACGTTATTAGCTACTACTCTAGCGTTGCGCAGGTCCTCCCGCCAGCCAGGAAGAGTCCCTCTACTAGAGTATCTACCGAGAGATAAACAACGAACCCGCAAGATTATAAGAACACGATAACGATTACTCAATAACTTCTTAGAACAAAAGAAGAATACAACCTTTTCTTACCCCAATATGGTATTCCAGGTTGTAGAGGTACAGCTCGAGAAGCAGGCAGCACTTCGGCCCTTCCGCCCAGTGCAACTAGGGGAACAGACCGGGTGCTTGCTACTTCTCTTACTCCACACTCTAACTCACTCTCCTATTCTATTCCTATCTAGAGGCTAAGGATATGAGTGGAAGCTCCGCCTCTCTACTACTACTTTTGTATCTCTCTTTATTCTTGTGGACTTGAAGCTTGAATGGATTGAATGATGATGAATGAGAGGCCCTCTCCCCCTCCTTATATAGGTGTGGAAGGTCGGTTTGGGAGGGGGTAAACTGCAAAATGCAGCCGGGAACCGCGCTAGGGCTTCGCATGCACCGCCTCTGCAAAAGGCGGTGGGGAGCTCGGCCAGGCCAGGGTCGGCCGACCCTAGGGGGCCGCCGCCCCCTAGCTGGCTCCATTGGCCAGGCCCGAAGCCCAGACGATGCTCCTCGGCCTTCTGAGTTTGAATCCAATTGCATTTCGATGCACTTCTGTATTTGAATTAAATGTGCCTTCAATTCTTTGATTTTGGCGGCTCAAACCCTAGTGTCCTGCATACACATGTGTTCACCAAAACTGTGGAATTTGGTTAGCATAAAAAGCCCTATTTCTAATGTTTGGTGATATTTTATAGAGTTTGTATGCATGTTGCGGTATGAAAAGTGTATTTTAAGAAACGCCAACACTTGCCTTCGACGTAGGTGGAAGGACGGTGGTCGGGGTACTCCGGTAAATCCTCTTCCTCCTCGGCTCCTTCTCCTTGAGGTGGCTCCCTCTGCTGCCCCTCCAGCTTGGGTGGTGCGAATTCCAGGACCGTCACGCCCTTGGGTACACCTATGTATGCATGACAAGGGGATAAACATAGGGAATGCACATATGATGCAATGTGTAATGATGAAGAGCCAAAGGAACACATAACAAGGTGCAAACAGGATCACAAGTTTCTAAGAGTAAGTGAATCATGAATTAATAAGTAAGTGCATACTTCTTCTTTGGTAGAGAGGCTAACTAGACAAGCTAATCAACCTTAGCTACTCATACACAACCACTGGTGTCATGGGCAGACTGGGTGGTCACAAGTTTTAGCTAAAACTTAGTCATCAGTTGGCCAAACTAAGCAAGTCAGCACTTTCTGGAAATCTTAATAAATTGTCTGCAATTCAATTTTAGACATGACAGAAAGCTTCCCAACCGAACTAGACTAAAACAGACAAAGTCTCCTCGCTGTTCTGGAAAATCCAGAGAGCAAGCACTTCACAGCTGTTACTTGTAACAACCACAACTTTTAAACTACTCAGCAAAATTCTATGAGATTCGGACACAAGGTTGATAAGTAAGTTAGCTACAAGTTTGTTATAGACAAGTTTTCCAGTAAACTTCATCTTCAAGCAGTTCTTAAGTAATTTCTATCAGCTACACAGAATATGATCTAGACAAGGCATAATTAGCAAAATAAAATTTTAGCACTTATTAAGAATGCAACATTGGTTCAAACCAAAAAAATCAGTAGCTAGAATATGTCTAATAAACACCATAAAACATCATGGCAAGATTTAAACTCATTTTTATTATCCCCTTTTCTATTTATTTGATTATTAGGGCGAATTAATGAGCATGTAGTACAAGTGCTTCAAAAATCCCAGAAAAATTACAGCAAGCTATCTAGGCTACCACAAGGTTACTGTAAAATTTTCATGGATCTTGCACATGCAGATTGTGAGATACAAAAATGACAAACTAACAATGGCATTAAAGGCATAAATTTGAAACCCTATCAAAATTGTCAAACAACAGATTTCAGATTTTTCTTAGCTCTGTTTTCACATAATTACATCACCCAGCAAGTTCCATCCTAAAAGGAGTCATACTTTATTTATTAAAAATACCACAAGAAACTCCTATTTAAATAAAGGATATTTATAACTTTACCAATAGGCATCCAAAAATATGAGATATTTAACAGAGCCTAGTCATATCATAAGTAACACTCTCCGAAATTTGCATGGTCATAGGACTCATAGATCTCAAGATACAATTACCTTCTTTTTGCCAAGAATTAAATCATATCTATTTATTTCTGCAAAAACATGTCATGCTTCATATTTTTATTAAAAACTAGACTAACTCAAGGATCACACAAAATTAGATTCACTCCATTTGGATCTACCTAACTCAGGTTATGAATTTTCTAAGAATAGCATTGAATCTGCCAAAAACAGAAATAGGGGGAGAGGGGATTAGTGGCTGACAGGGGGACCCACTGGTTAGCGGGACCCGCTTGACAGTGACATAGAGACAGGGGAGAGCTCGTCGCCGGCAAATCTCACCGATGGCGAGGTCTCGGTCGAATCCAAGGGCACAATCGTGACCCTCTCACCAAGGCGGACCTACCGAGGTACGGTACCCTTACTCTACCAAGCTCTAGGGACCTCGTCGGCGTGAATGGCGGCTCGACGACGCTGCGGGCGATACGCCGGCGTGCTCAGCCGATGCCGACCCAGTAGAGGTTCACGCCGTGCATCAGTGAGTCAAGAGGAAGCTCTAGGAACAAAAATGGAAAGAAACGGTGGACCAGGGAGGCCTGGCCACGTCGCCGGTGAGCACGACGGAACTCCGGCGAGGAAGAAACGGCTCGGAGCTTGGCAATGCCACCTTACCCCGCGCTCGACAATGGCAATGGAGGTGATGACGTGGTAGAGGAAGCTCTAGCGGAGCTCTAGACGGACTGGCTTGGCCGGAGACAGCGAGGAAAGCTTGGGCGGAGTCGCTGACTCAAGGTGGAGCTCGCCGAGGAAGAAGCGGAGAGGAGAGAGAGCGCTGGGGAGGGAAATGAGGCTAGTTGGGGCTCGGGGTAGCGTCGTGGCATCCAAGTGGAGGTGTTGGGACTGACAGGAGGGGTCGCCGTCAATGTACGGCCGACAGGTGGCCGGACACGCGGCGGCGGGTGATGCTCTGTCCAACTGAATCGGCCGATTCAGTCGCCGTGGACAATGACTGAATCCCGAACTTCGATGTTTTACTTGCGATCCAGTCAGTGGTTTTGGCTCAGATTTGTCCCAATGGATAGAGCTACATGAGTTCTACAAGTTTGCTTAAAAGATCAAGGTCTGGTTCGGCCTAGATTTCAAACTACAAGCCTCCCAAGTACCATACCTCGATTCTGCGAAACCCACACTTAGCCAAAATCGACTAAGTGTTGGAGACAGGACTGATTTCTGATTTGTGGGACACTTTTGGTCAGGTTCCATGCATTTTCATGAAATGGTACCAAAACAACTTTTGAAGCTTATAAAATTTACTACAACGTTACTTTAGAAGTCACTTACATGCAAAGTTTCTAACACTGATTTCATAAAAGATCTTTAAAAAGAGGTTTGGGGGGGTCAACTAGGTCAACCTAGGGTTAACCATGACTTAGGGGCATTTTTGGGTGAGACCTCCAACATAAACTTTGTTCAAAATGTTATTCTAAACATGAATAAAGTACTTTGGAAGACAATGTGCAGTTTTATACATTGGTCATACATGACTAACACATAGAACAAGCCATATAAGTCATTCAATCACATAATGTATACACAAGATGACATGTGATCATGTTATGATGCTTATGAGTGAGCATGATGATGCTTATGCTGATGCAATGCTCGTTGTTAACATGCAAGCTAACACTAGGAGTGTTACAATTTATAGGGGTGAAAGGGCATGGCAAGACCCCCCACAGGGCAGGTCGGCCGACCGGGGTTCACCCCCTTTGAAGCATGCCTTCAACTTTGGACAGGGAATCTAGCCTCGTGCTTGCAAAAAGTCACCAAGTGGGACCAAAATCTTGGTCGATCGACCATGACTTTTGCCCCCCCCCCACTTTAGTCATGCTATGTTGGGTTGTCTGATAAAGATGGTGGTGGTGCTGACCTAAAGTTGCTGCTGGTTGCCTCGGTTTCCCATTTTTATTGTTTGGTGAAAGAGAAAAGGAGAAAGCAAAAGAAGGGACAAGCACCAAAGTGATTCCTGTGGACCATGGGGACCCTTAAGCATGCATTGTTGCTCCCTATGCTAGCTTTGGCTGTTGGAATGTTCCCTAAAGCATCAAAATGCTTAAAGTAGCATCCTAAGCTAAAGTCATGAGCATTGGACCATATCACCTCGAATTATGGCTAGTGTGTTGAGCATGGGATCCTTTGACATCATCATTGGAAGGTAGTTGGATGCCTGGTGGCACCAAGACTAGGTCGGACGACCTGCCCTTGGGAGCTCTAGGGCATCCTTTGCCCCTCCTCGGATTCATACTTCTAGCTAGAGTGGAGGGAGAGGTGGTAGACCCACAAAGCCATGTCGGCCGACCTGGCAATGGTGGCCCCACCAGCTCAACTTTTCCCTAATCACTCTTCTCAAGTTTTGCTATTTATATCTAAGTTATTTGGTCAAAATAAAACTTGCATTTTTTTAGTAAACATTCAATTGAAAAGCAAAGTTTAAGTGTAGAAAATAAATATGAGATAACTATTGACATACCTTGTAAGCGGAGGGCTCCATGTTTTAGGTCCATAGAGCAGGACCTCTCCGTCGGGTTTCATTCTGTGGACGCCTCGGTCAGTCCTGGAGATGGGGACCATGCAGGCATCTCCTTCTCCCACCATTCCTTTTTGGGATGTTCTACTTGCTTGGCGGGTTCCTCCCATGGTAGAAACCTTGGATAATGAGCCATTCGTCTATCCCATGATGAGGACAAGCATGAATGTACTCATTGAGACGTTCCCATGCTTCAGGAATTGTCTTGTCGGACTGTTGCTTGAAGCTCAAAATCTTCCCACGCAGGGCACTAGTCTTGCGTGTTGGGAAGAACTTCTTGAGGAATGCATTTGTACACTTATCCCAAGTTGTCACTTCACTCTTGTTGGTGTAGAACCACTGCTTAGCCTTCCCCAAGAGTGAAAATGGGAAAAGGCGAAGGCGAATGGCGTCCGCCGTGACGTTCTTGACGGTGAAAGTGTTGCACACCTCCAAAAATTGTTGAAGATGGTCATTGTGGCTTCCCACAGAATGGATTGTCTTGCACCATGTTGATCAGTGCAGGCTTGAGCTCGAAGGTCGCATCGCCCAAGTTCAGGTTCGGACCCGTAGCGACAAAGTCAGCTGACGGGGATGAGAACTCAGCGATGGTCTTTTGGGCCATGACTACCTCAACAACTAGTGTGGGACTTCCTTCCATGAGCAGTTCGGTCTCTAAGATGAACCTTTGAGGAGAAACCTAACGGCGTCAAGTTCTCCTCAATAATTGCTTAGGATCTTCAATGAAGTTTGGCGGCAATTGAAAACCATTCATGCACTGTCTAGATTCACAATAACGAGAAATAAGACAAGTGAAGGGTAAGCCCCTAACACTAATGGATACTTAGATTTTAGAGTAGACCACAGATTCCAATTTATTAGAGATTCCTAGTACGACGCTTCCCCGGCAACTGTGCTAGAAATGCTTGTTGGCAAATCTTAATGCACACCGACTAAAGTAAGATGTGACAAGTATCTAGAAATGGTGGTGCCTAACCAGCACTACTTAAACATAAATGCAAGCCTGGGCTATTACTAGGATAGGGTGTCAGGCTACCCTGAGCAACGGCTCTAGAAATGCTAAGCAACGCTAAACTCTAGCGATGACGCAAGACGTACCAAGGGTAACTCTGCAAGCGCACAGGTACCGCTGTAGCACGTCAACCGTGGTGAGTATCCGCGGTGTCGTAATTTATAGTTCGCTCATGGGAAGCGGACTAAGACTCTCTTAATAAATATATGGATGGATATCCGTGGTTTGTATCTACTCAATCTAAGTTCACTAGTGCTAATAGGGGGGTTAAGAATAGCAAGATAGAATAATAGATAAGTCAGATAAAGGTAAGTAGACATAACTGGTAGTGAGCTAGCTAGGTGGGAGGACAACGAGTGAGTAAGGACTCCTATGTATCTAACTCTACTTCTGTGTTCTATCCTAATCAATGTAACTAACTCATCTAGACTAGTATCCAAACAATCTTGTGTGGTGGGAAGTCAACTGTAATAGGAGGACGAAACTCCTATCCTAGCGGACCTTTGTCTTATGGGCGCCTACAGACCGTACTCGATGTGAATAGAACCGACTGGGAATCAGAGGCCTGTCACGCTTCACCGCCGCCCGCTAACACGTTTGATACGGTGGCATCCACTAATAAGTGCTAACCTAAGCACCTTGCTTACACTAGTCTTATAACTTCAACTATCACGTAAATAACCAAAGCCCCTAATGGTAGTGGAACACACACAAGGTGTTGAAGACACTAATCTAACTAAGGCAGCTACACTAATAAGATGAAGACACAACACTACTACAAGTATAGTAATGCACTAAGCAATACTCAAAGTCAAGACTTGAAGTAAATACTTAGTAAAGAAAAGAAAGACTATATTAATATAAAGAATGTAATACAAGAGAAAAGGTACAAGAGCTATACTAGACTCTCCAGAAGATAGCTCCGGAGTCCCAAGCTTTGCTTAACTCGACTCTAACTCCCACTCTAGACTAGACTACACTACACTTGATCTCCCAAGTGGGATTTGGAAATGAAATATAGATGGAAGATGTTGTGATGGAGGATGGAGGACCCCTCCTTATATAGGGGTGAGAGAGGGGGTGCCACGTTAGCGATCCGCGTGCTCCTTCCTTCTCCACCCTTGGATGCACCGACCTCCCAACCACCTTAGATGGACGGTTGGAGCATTGCCACACATGAGGAAGGTCAGTGGGAGTGAACCGACTCCATATGGGGCCACTTGTAGGTCGGTCGACCTGCCCTTTGGCTGATAGTGGGTCCCACTGACCTTCTAGAAGGTCCTTAGGTCGGTGGGATGTTTGGCCAGGTGGCATCACCTAATTGGTCGGTCGGCCTACCGACCTTTGGGGCCCCTAGCTCACCACTGGCCCCTGTTGGGTATTCTTAACATCATTACCAAAAGTAGACTAAGTTCTCTAAATCTAGTAACGGTGCCAAAAATGCCAAACCTATCCCTCACACCACTTAAGCCAAGTTGTCATCCCCAGCATGACATGAGAGACGCGGTATTGAAATATGCAATTGCTCTTCTAAATAAATAATGAATGGGATCTGCAAGCGCACAGATTAATACCGATGTAGCATTTTAACCGGGAAGTATTCCAGGTATCGTTATTTATATTTTTACCACTGGGAAGGGATTAAGAATCATCACTATTGATTACAGAATAGAATATGAGATTGAGCATCTATCATTGCATGTATAATTGAGAACATTATATCTAACTCTTCATACAGGGATAAGTGTCACATAAAAGATATATGAAATAATAAATAGTGACAAGGATAACTAATCTGATCTAGCCACATAATAAATATGATAAGCACCTCAATTAGATACTCTAGAAAGTCATTAGCATGGTATTAGAACGAACTACAAGAATATTCCCTAAGTTATTCTTAACTATATAGTCTAGCATTATCATAATTAGTGCAAGCATACTTAGCAATCATTGTGAGACAAGACTACGCCCATGCATAGTGATATTAGCAAGGAATATGAGAAACATAGCAATCACTCCCCTGTAATAATGTTGCTCTGCCAGCCCAATACACAAGAGGGGGACTATATAAGAATCAATGAAGCTGTCACTATCACGAACCACCCCACGATCTGGCATATTGGGTACAATCGCAGATAAATACGGTATAAGCACCACGCCTACACAATATCTATCATTTACCCATGGATCCGATGGATAAACGCTATACGATCCTAAGCATGTATATAGATCCAATCTAACTAAGCCAAGTACATAACTATGATAAACTAAGAACAATATAATCTTGAATATAAGCAAGTAGAGCAAAGTCATAAGCAATATATTGAAGTAGAACAAACTCATATTCATAATATTGAAGAATAAAGATAATTAGAAAGCAATTAGAAGCACAATTAGAGAATTACCAAGAATCCTCTTGACAGATCCGGAAACCAATCGAAGATTGACTCCTTCTAGTTCTAATCCTATGTAGCTATGCTAATCTAGATATCTAATTGATGTGGTGGCTCTAATCTTGATCAGAGGCTTCTTCTCCCTTGAAGAACAATGAATTAGGGTTGAGAGGCTCTTTCCTCCATGGGCCAGGGAGTCTGGTTTTATAGTCCCTTCAAGTGAATATGGGCCGTTGGATCAAACCGACATAGATTGTATGGTTTAGATTCATCCTTTAGGTCGGTGGAGATCTTCCACGAAGCAGAGTCCTGATTGGACTCCCTGAGGGGGCGGGCGCCCAGGGCAGGAGGGCGGGCGCCCTGCCTCTGGCCCCGTTTCGCCTCCGCTTCGGTCTCGTGGCTTCTGGAGTCTTCTAGATGTAAGATAATTGCGCGGCACGTTAATATCTCTATGTAATCCCGACGTGTGGGCCTTTCTTCCGTATTTCCTAATAACCCCCTGCAGAAATAGACAAACACCAAAACTCATGGAATTCTGTCAGATAAAACCCTAAGTCTAGATGTTAATTTCATTTGGATCCTTTTCTTTGTTTATTTGATAATTAAATTTGATACTTAAGGACCGTCAACAGCCTCCTGGTGGTGTCCCCACTTGTCATGTGAAGTGTTGTCCAAAATTGAATCTAGTTGCACACTTGCTTGCTTCCATGTGGGCCCAAGGATCCATGTGCTAAGTGTTTGAGCCATTGAGGGCAAGCACACTTAGATCCAAGAGTTGGGCTTGACTCCTTGGAGTATGCCATGGCTCATGCCATGGAGGGGAGCCCCTGGTGGGCCCAAACCTCGGTCCGTCGACCTAGGTTATGGGGCCCACAGGGCTCATTTTCTTCTTTCCTTCGTTGAACAAGCTAAGAGTACAAGTGGAACTTTATTAGTAATAAATATGTTCATCTAATGCTTATCTTCCTTCAACCGAGGACTGTTGACGGGCTTTTGAGGATATAGAACTAGGTCTTATTTCCCGTCAACAAGGTTTTTCTATACCCAACAGCATTATAATGAACAAATGGCATTCCAAAACTACGTCCATGCTTCTCTTGCTCACAATGAGCAGAATTAGAATGACCACCTTCAGTGAAACCAAAACACCACTCAGACATTGGCTACTATTCAAGAAGGGCAAGATCAAGTCAACAATACTTTAAATGATATCTTCGCATTCCTGCAAATCCCAAAAGAAGACTAGCTTGGGGGAGGACCCCATCATCAAGGAAAGTTTTCTTTTCCTTTCATTTCAATTTATTTCCTTTCTTCTATATATGCAAATTTAGAAACCAAATAAATATTTGTTGTTTAATTTATTTAAGTTTGCGTTTGCTTAAAAATGAAATCCTAATAAAAGGAGTGTGTAATAAATGTTTATTTTCCTATTAATTTTGCTACAAATAAAATATGTAGAAATGATGAATGCATGATGGAAATGATGAATAATTGCTCTACTATAATTCTTTTCAAGTACCTAGTTTTAAATTTGAGTTCTCCCAAGGATTGGATACACTATTAAACAACTGAATATACTCTACTCTTTAAACATGTGGGAGCATATGCTTAAACTAAGTCTAGGTAGTTGATGGACATGATATGATATAGTCTGAGCTGCTATTTATTATGTTCCAAGTGCCATGAAATTCTAGGTATTTATTTTGTAAAAAATGAAATATTTCATGATGAGTTCTATATATGACAGACAGTATAAAATTCCTACCATAGACATATTTATTTAGAATAGGAAGCCTCCACATATTTGTAGGGCTTGTGTTTGCTCGAGCTGTGTTGACCCTTAGGAACTCATCATATTACTAATCCTGGTATCACACACACTCATGTTCACATTTTTTGCTGCTTCTACTCTGGAAGTACGCACCACGTATATATGTTCCGTATTCACCTATTTAAAGTTATTCCACTCTTACAATAAGAGTGAACACCAAAAGTATTTCCCTTGTTTATTTGCTAGCCATTAACCTCAAGTTTAATGCTCCAAGTTTTATTTCTCATTCCTCTATAAATTCTCAAATAGAAAGTTATTGGGCTGCAAGAAAAAATATGGACAAAAGTCCCATGTAAGAAAAAGAGAGAGAGAAAGAAAGATCTATGAGCCCAAGTTTATTATCAAGTTTTCAAGTTCAAAGTTAGAGGAATCATTTCAAATAAAGGAGCATTAGAATTATTTTTTGCACCCTTTCTCCTTCCATAAATATTCTCTAGTTTAGCATGCACATATAAAACCACACATGCACAATCGGTTAGTTATGTGGTGAGTTCATTTGGATCGATGGTTTGATTAGACCCAATGCATTAGTTATCTCCACACCTATGAGCTCCACATAAGCTTTCTTAGATATAGGGTGAGAGAGTGAAGGCAATATAAATGTCTCATGCCACACATACTATATATCTTGAGAGAAAGAGAGAAGGCATCACTTCTTTCAATGCCTTAGAGAGGATCTAAAAATACCACATATTGAGAGACTTGAAAGGGTCATACTAAAGACCAAGACAGAGGTGGAACAACAGAGCATGAGACAACAGTGCTTGACTTAATTGTTCTATCTTTCAACTGCTCAAGACCTAAGAACAGGTAAAAGCCCCATGGTTGGAAGAAACATGAGTAAGTTTGGAAGTTATGATAGTCCACTCTAGTCTAGGATGAGTTCTTATTTAAAGCATGTGTACTTGTAAAGTGTGAAAGCATTGTAGCAACTCCTTATCCATCTCTTGTAGCTATTTGCTTAGGGATGAGCAAAAGATAAGCTTTGGGGAGTTTGTTGATGGTTGTTAATTAACCATCAAAATTATATGTTAACCAAGGAGAAGAAAGGGGATAAAAACTGAACATCACCATAGACTTAAGGTTTTATAGACAATTTCGACGAGTTTTGGTGAATGTCTATTTTTGCAGGGGGTTATCAGAATAAGAACAAAAGGTCCACATGTCAGATTTACAAACAGAGAAGACCTGAACATCAACTCCAGAAGACTTAGGAAGCCACGCCCTGCAAGCTGGGGCCCACCTGCCATAGGGCAGGGGCGGGCGCCTAGGGGGCAGGGGCGGCCGTCTGGAGGTCTACACCAATAAGGTGCAACATCATGGATCCTGCCTCTGCCGCCTTTGAGGAGTAATCTTAAGCGTACATTTAAGTCAGTTTGATCCGATGGTTGTGGTGCTTCCTAGGGGACTATAAATACAACCCCGAACCCCCTGGAGGAGAGCTCAGAATTCAGAGAGAAAAATATAATTATATTTTTATTCTCATCTAAGAATTAGAGGGAGCCATTAGAGCTAGGGATTAGAGATAGATTAGCTACTCGTAATCTTCATTTTCTACAGAGGTTTCGACTATATAGAGGAAGAGTCGCCTGTTCTTGGAATTTCTGCATCTTCATCATCAAAGATTGGTATTATCTTTTATCTTTCTTTGAATTTATTCTAAATATCATTATGTTTCTATTTTTTATGTTCCTAGATTATTCTAGTTCTACATTTGATATGGTTATGATTGATAATGAGCTTATGTATATGTTTGCAAAGCGCTTAGCTCTCTTCGTGGAAGGGTTAGGTGATAGATGTCATGTAAGCATGGTGCTTAGATGTAATTTATCTGCAATTACACCCTATTGGCCGGGTTCAATTGTAGATCATGGAAGTGACAGTTCTGTTTAGTCCTTTGTATTCCACCCCCCATTGGAAGGACATGTAGAACAACAGTTTCGTAGGAAGTCCAGCTCTGTCTTGGCTTTTTATAGCAATATTCCTTATACATAAATGAAGACTCTTTTGTGCATTATATGATAGTGTTGTATTAGGATCAATAAATGACTTGATACATTAGAACTACTTAGGATTTTCTATCTCTTGAACTAATCAGATGTCTACCTACTATTAAGTTGAGTAGTCTATATGTAATCTCTATGTGATTTATCCCATGGACTTTTATATACTTTATATCATTTATCTATCATTGTTTACCCTCATGCCAAGTATGTGACTAAGCAACTCAATCACTCATAAGTAGTCATGTTTTGCAAGTTGATCTCATTGTTTAAGTCCTTAGTTCTTTCCCTTGAGCTAAATATAAATAACGATACTTGGAATACTTCTCGATGAAGTGCTACAATGGTATATAATCTATACACTTGTGGATCCTATATTTATTTTATTAGTGGGCAGTTTTTATACCACACTTTTGGTGCCATGCTAGGGATGACAACTTAGCTTAAGTGGTGTTAGAAGTGTCAACAAGCATTTCTAGCACCGTTGTCGGGGAAGGAATAAACTTTTTGAGAAAAACTACCTAAACAAATACTTAATTAATGAGTGGTAGTTTGCTAGTCACCTCTATTTAGTAGGTTTAACATTCACGCTGGTCCAGTACTAAGAACAGAAAATCTTGAGTTTGAGCTCAAGCCAAGCCTCATCAACATGGTGCAAGCTGTCCAATTTAGTGAAAAGGTAAATGAAGATGCAAGTGCACATCTGCAGGACTTCATGGAGATTGGAAACACCATCAACATAGAAAGAGTTAATCAAGATATCATACTACTTTGTCTCATTCCATTCTCGCTAGCGGGAAGATCGAAGCAATGGTTCTATGCAAATAAAGAAGACATCAACACATGGGCGAAGTGTTCCAAGACCTTTCTAGCAAAATTCTTCCTAATAGGCAAGACCAATGCCTTAAGAGGAAAGATTACCAATTTTCAACAGCAGAAGACAGAAACCATTTTAGAAGCATGGGAGCTTTTGCAAGGATATATTCAAGATTGTCCTCATCATGGAATGGAAGAATGGTCACTCATGCAAGGCTTTTATCAATGATTAAACTACAAGACGCGTGAGCACCTTGATGCCACTACTGAAGGATTATTCTTATCACTTACTCTTGGGAAAGCTAAGAAGCTTATGGAAAAGATATCAGATAATCAGAGCTGGTCCCAAGACAAAGGTGAAGAAGCAATTGAAGAAGTAAATGCACTGTCTACCAAGATGGATGATTTGCTCCACTAGCTAGACCAGAGGGCCAAGTACAAGGAGGACTAGAGGGTGATTGAAACAATGTATAAGCAAGATTGAAGCCCCACCGTCAGGAAGTTCCACATCAACCAAATTGAAGACAACATCAAAATGGCCAAGGTATGAATTCAGGTATGTTTACAAAGCAACTTTCTTTAAGAGAGCTAGTTATGTAGCAATCTAAAATCAATCTAGATATTAAAGCTAGGCTTGCTATTTATGACAAAACCTTGGAAGATATAAATGTTAAAATGGATAACTTCTCAACTGCCATTAATGACCAACTTGGTACAATAAAAAGTTAGAAACAAAGATAGCACAGTTGTCTATTGCGTTGCCAATTGCCACTAACCCTGAGCAGGTAGAGAATATTACTACATGAAGAGAGAGTTCTACCGAAGATCTTCCTTATCCAAAAGGTACCAAAAGGTTAGTGGAAATACCATCAACATTACCAACAATGATAGAAAAAGAGAACAACATTCCTAAAGACATACTACCAGAACCAAATCAAGAACACGAGATGAGACAGGATTTTCAAGACACCAATTATCTATCGTTTCCTTGTCAGAATAGAAGACCACAACAAATAGATGAGCAATTTGGTAAGTTCATGGAGGTAATTCAAAAATTATATATCAATATACCTCTACTGGATGCCATACAGGTCCCTACATATGCCAAGTACATCAGAGACATTCTTAACAAGAAGAGACCGATGCCATCTGCTGAAGTAATCAAGCTTACAAAAGAGTGCAGTGCGGCCATCCTCAACAAGTTACCAGAGAAGAAAAAGAATCTAGGATGTCTGACCATCGAATGTACAATTGGAGATCAACATTTCAACCATGCACTCTATGACCTTGAAGCAAGTGTCAGTGTGATGCCTGCTGCTATCTACTACAAGCTCAATCACACTGCACTTGAGCTAACATCAATGTGTCTTCAGCTGGCCGATCAATCAGTCCAATATCCATTGGGCATTGCCAAAAATATTCCAGTCAAGATAATAGAGTTCTTCATGCTAGTAGACTTTGTGGTGTTGGATATGCATCCTGACTCAAAAGTGTCACTCATTCTCAGGAGACCCTTTTTGAGCACTGCCAATGCACACATTGATGTCGGGAAAGGATCTATCAAATTCACCATCAACAAACAAGAAGAGCAGTTCACATTCAAGTCAAAACAAGAGCTCAACTCTTATATGAAGATGGTAAATCAAGACAAGCCAAAAGAATCACCAGAGTCACTCACTCTGGGATCATTAGCAGAAAAAAATAATTTGGAAGGTCCAGTTTGGAGGACTCTAAACATTGAACCCTCGCCGGAAGGTAACTCGATATTTACCCACACTTACTTTTTCATTTCATATAATTATTTAAGCATATTTACTTTACATTATTACATTATAAAATTTTACGCCCCATATAAATAATTTTTCCGGTGTGTAACAACCCATTAAAAATATTTATTGTGGTGGCATAAAAATATTTTAAGTTCATTCTTAGTTTATTCTCATTTTTAATTCCTACATTATATATATATATATTATATTTCATACATGTTGGCCCCACCACCATGGGTCCCACATGTCATAGACTTTAGCTAACATACATCACATCACATTATTTCATCGACTCACCTCCACTCATTTTTTCCACCAGCCAAAACCACCAACCACTCTTTTCCTTTGCTTAGCAAAAGTTGAGTGGGAGAGGGGCCAGCACATGGGCAGCCGCCCCACCACCTTGGGCGCCCGTCCGGCCACTTTTGATATTAGATGCGCACACAAAAGAATCAAAGAGAGATAATCCGCAAGCGCATGGATATCGGTGATCACTTCACCCAGGAGATAAGTATAGAGTATCGTATTTATTTTTTACCACTAGGAGAAAACATGCAAAAGACTAACCTTTTATCCTACCTACTACCCATGGGTTGCAAGAGAAGATAGCGAGATATAAGCGATATAGAGAGAACTGTTTCTTCAGTCTTCTTCTAACCTATGGTAAGTGTGTGGATATCGTTCTAAGGGGAGTAAATAGAGAAAAGAGACACCTCAGAGAGTGCTTAACCATAGTACCATATACCCAACCTTACCTCTTGATGGGACATGGATTACTGAGACCCAATAGGATTGTTGTTGGGTATTCTTAACATCATTACTAAAAGTAGACTAAGTTCTCTAAATCTAGCAACGGTGCCAAAAATGCCAAACCTATCCCTTACACCACTTAAGCCAAGTTGTCATCCCCAGCATGATATAAGAGAAGCGGTATTGAAATATGCAATTGCTCTTCTAAATAATGAATGGGATCTGCAAGCGCACAGATTAATACCGATGCAGCATTTTAACCGGGAAGTATTCCAGGTATCGTTATTTATATTTTTACCACTGGGAAGGGATTAATCAATCATCAATATTGATTACAGAATAGAATATGAGATTGAGCATCTATCATTGCATGTATAATTGAGAACATTATATCTAACTCTTCATACAGGGATAAGTGTCACATAAAAGATATATGAAATGATAATAGTGACAAGGATAACTAATCTGATCTAGCCACATAATAAATATGATAAGCACCTCAATTAGATACTCTAGAAAGTCATTAGCATGGTATTAGAACGAACTACAAGAATATTCCCTAAGTTATTCTTAACTATATAGTCTAGCATTATCATAGTTAGTGCAAGCATACTTAGCAATCATTGCGAGACAAGACTACGCCCATGCATAGTGATATTAGCAAGGAATATGAGAAACATAGCAATCACTCCCCTGTAATAATGTTGCTTTGCCAGCCCAATACACGAGAGGGGGACTATATAAGAATCAATGAAGCTGTCACTATCACGAACTACCCCACGATCTGGCATATTGGGTACAATCGCAGATAAATACGGTATAAGCACCACGCCTACACAATATCTATCATTTACCCATGGATCCGATGGATAAACGCTATACGATCCTAAGCATGTATATAGATCGTATCTAACTAAGCCAAGTACATAACTATGATAAACTAAGAACAATATAATCTTGAATATAGGCAAATAGAGCAAAGTCATAAGCAATATATTGCAGTAGAACAAAGTCATATTCATAATATTGAAGAACAAAGATAATTAGAAAGCAATTAGAAGCACAATTAGAGAATTACCAAGAATCCTCCTGACAGATCCGGAAACCAATCGAAGATTGACTCCTTCTAGTTCTAATCCTATGTAGCTATGCTAATCTAGATATCTAATTGATGTGGTGGCTCTAATCTTGATCAGAGGCTTCTTCTCCCTTAATGGAACAATGAATTAGGGTTGAGAGGCTCTCTCCTCCAGGGGCCAGGGGGTTTGGTTTTATAGTCCCTTCAAGTGAATATGGGCCCTTGGATCAAACCGACATAGATTGTATGGTTTAGATTCATCCTTTAGGTCGGTGGAGATCTCCCGCAAAGCAGAGTCCTGATTGGACTCCAGAGGTGGGCGGGCGCCCTGACCAACTGGGCGGGCACCCAGGGTCTGGCCCCGTTTCGCCTCCGCTTCGGTCTCGTGGCTTCTGGAGTCTTCTAGATGTAAGATAATTGCACAGTACATTAATATCTTTACGTAATCCTGACATGTGGGCCTTTCTTCCATATTTCCTGATAACCCCCTGCAGAAATAGACAAACACCAAAACTCGTGGAATTCTGTCAGATAAAACCCTAAGTCTCGATGTTGATTTCATTTGGATCCTTTTCTTTGTTTATTTGATAATTAAATTTGATACTTAAGGACCGTCAACAAACTCCCCCAAGCTTACGTCTTGCTCGTCCCTGAGCAAGGATAGACTTAGCTATGGATCATAAGTAGTTGCAATATCTTTAAAAATTTGACGGTACACATGCTTTTAAATAAGATCTCATCTCTGAGTAAGAGTAAACTGTCAAGACTTAAAACTTACTTACTTTACCTTCACCATGGGACTTGTAACTGTCACTTCTGTCTTGAGTGGTTAAAAGATAGAACAGTCTAGCCAAGTGCCATGTCTCTTATTCTTGATCAGCTATAGCTCTGGGATTTTTGCAGATTTTCAAATAAAACTCAGAGATTCCTTGTATGATTCTCTCAGGTATCTCTTTTGTGGTATTTTTGGATCCTTACCAAGGCATTGATGGTATATGCCTTCTCTCAAGATATGTGGTATTTGTGGTACAAAGCATAATGACATTATCTTCTCTCTCACCCTACTCTAATAAGGCTTTAATATCTGGAGCTCATAGTTGGGAGATAAAGTATACATACTTACAAGACATTTATTGCATAGTCAAACCATGGATCCAAAGTAACAAGTCAATAAGTTTAATCAAGATGTGCATGTGTGGCGAATGAATGGTGTATGGTGATGATGGTGATAACAATGGTGAAAACAATGGTGGTGGAAGTCTAATTCTACATTGCTCTTTGAGGGGATACATACCTTCCTTGCTTTTGAAACTTTATGAGGAGAATGAGATGCTCTTCTTTTTCTTTTCTCTCAGGTGGGTATCTTGCACCCCTAATTCTACTGTCGGACACTTGTCCATTTTTACCTCTCGTCTCACTTTTTATTTTCTTTCGAGGTTCCGAGCACTTGCTCCTTTTTATTTCCTCGTATTATTTTCTCTCTTCTTTTTTTTTAGAGCACTCATCTCTTGAGATAATATAGCAAGTGGTAGTAACAAGATAACTTGAGCATTTACTTCACAAGGGAAAAACAGAAATATTTTTGGTTATTCTCTCCCGGATTAGGAGTAGAATATTTTTAGGTGGTTCTAGAGATAGAATGGGTGGATATATGTGGATGGTACTTCCGGAATAGAAGTAGCATATATGAGTGAACGTGCAAGTGAATCTTGATTTAACCACATGACAAGCTCTTAAGGGTCTACACAGCTTGACCACACTCAATGCTCATAAGCAGTAGATAATAAATGTGTGGCTCAAAGTCTAGCAAGCATGTATATATGGCTGTGGTAGGAATTTAAGCTCTCATCATACAGGAACTCATCATGCAACATTTTAAAGATTTTCAAAGATAAATTCTCCAGAATTCTAGCATCTCTAGGAACAGATAAACAGCAGCTCAACCTTCCTATATCGTATCCGTTAACAACTTAGACTTCAGATCAAGTTTTCATCCCACAAGTTTAGGTCTAGGGCAAGCTTTAAATTATAACAGTTATGTCTAAACTTGAGAGAGAACTTAAAATGTGCAAATTAGGCAGAGCAACTATTCATCATATCCATGCTTAAGTTTTATTAGATACAGATTAGCATAGCCACTTTATTTATTAATTAAACACACTAAGTAATATATATATATAAGCATAAAATCTTTATTTGGTTTTCCATAGTTTATGTGTATTAATATTCTAAAATAATATAAATATAAAGATAGATAGATAGAAATACTTATCGAGATAAATGGGGGTGCTCTCCCCCAAGCTGAATTTTGACGTAATTTCTCTTGATGTAGCTAGCAGGTGGCAGAGGTGTAGTTGAAAGTCGGCAGCATTCTGACAGCGATTAGAATATCCTCCGTCTGCTAGTCTTCTTGATTCTTAAATTCTGTGGAGCTCAAATAGACAACAAAGCTTGTGGAACTGATTAAGTGTTAGCATAAATATATAGCCTTCATCATCTTGAGACTCCTTAATAAATTTTACTCCCTATTTTTATATTTTTATTTTTATTTTTATAAAGCAGAAAAATATTTATTTTATTTTTATGCCACCACAGTGAATGTACTTATGGGTTTTATGCCACTCGTCTACTCACATGGGGCTTACTGTTTTTCACATTTTTATTTTCTTTTATTTTTAAGATAGTATGAATATGATTAACTAAGTAAACTATTTGAAATAATTGAAAGGGAAAGGATAACTACCAAGTTTACCTCTTGGCAAGGCGTTCGGTGTTTTTAAGTCCTCCGAACAGGACTCTCCATTTTCTCAATCATCTTGAGGTTCATTGGGTGGCGTAGTCGGTACTTTCGGCAGCGCCTCCTCTTCTTGTATAGTTATCTTCATTTTCCACACCTGACTCGGTGCTTCAATCTCCTCTGGATAATTCTATTTAAACTCTACGTCTTCTGACCTTACAACTTCTCCTTCATAGTCTGCCCATCCGTCCTTGATGATCTGCCTCCTCTGGTTGCGGTTGCGTCTCTTTCTGACCTGCTTAGATTCTTCAACGATATAGTTAGGGTCAGTAAAATAACGGCGTACCTTCTCTGAGGGGAAGTGCATATGGACTTCTCCGGTTCCAATGTAGATAATTGCTTTAACGGTGCTGAGGAACGGTCTTCCAAGGATGATGGGTGGATCATATTCATCTTCTCCCATGTCAACAACTTGAAAGTCTGTGTAAACAACTTGAAAGTCTGTGTAGACAAAGTGATCGTCTATTTTGACTGGGACATCGGATACTATTCCTTGAACTTCTCGAAATGTCTGATCTGCCATCTGGAGCTGAATGTATGTTGGTCTTAGTGGCATGGTCCCGAACAAGAGCCGATAGGTGACTGCGGCCATTATGTTGACGCCTGATCCGGTGTCGCAAATCGTCTTGTAGAAGTTGTATCCATTTATGGAGCAGTAAATGCTTGGCATTCCTGGGTCGTCCTTCTTGTTCAAAAACGGTGACTTCAGTTGGTGATCTTGGCCTCCATGGACTACAGTGACCATCTTAGCTGACTCGGTCCACACTTGCTTGTTCCTGTTTCTCCTGTTGGTCCTCTTCCTTGATTTACGTCTGGATTGATCTTGAATTTGTGTAGTCTTGTTCTTGAAGAAAAATGTTTCCTTCTTCCCTTTGACGTAGAAACTGATCTTGGCAGCACTGGCGTAGATGATAGCTCCCGTGGTGTTCAAAAATGGCCTCCCTAAGATGATAGGTGCCCTCTCATCATTTCCGGTCTCTACTACTACGAAGTCTGCTGGGGCATACAAGGTACCAACTCGGACACAAAGGTTCCTCACTATTCCTTTTGGAAAAGTTATCGTCTGATCTGCAAACTGCAAACACATGGTTGTCTCTAATAAAGGATATGTAAAGAATTTCTCATAGAGTACCCTGGGTATAATGTTGACACTAGAGCCAAAGTCGCAGAGTGCTTCTGGGAAGTCCACCATGCCGATGGAGATCGGGATGACGGGGCGTCCTGGATCGCCTCTCTTGATCGGCAGACGGTCAGTAGAAAATTCAGTGACGGGGTTACTCCAATTACCTGCATCGAACATGTCTACAAGATTTGCAGATTCTAATCCTTCCGGTTGTGATGGTATACCGGGGTTAGTAGTAGGAACAGCAGCAGCTATTTGATTTAACTGAGATTCAATCATTTTATTAAAGCTAATTTGATTCTTGATGGCAGTAGAGAAATTATCCATTCTATTATTTATATTTTCTAGCATTTTATCATTAGATGCCAATTTCTTAGATAGATTATCCATTAGCTTTCCTTGATTAGACACTAACTCTCTCAAAGGTGGAAAATTATTATTGTTGTTGTAAGAATTGTTACCTTGATAATTACCTGAGTAGTTAGGCCTCTGTTGATTCCAACCTTGATTTTGTTGAGGACGGTTGTAGTAGTTGTTGTTGTTGTTGATGTAGTTCACATCCTCAAGTATCTCAGTGCAGTGGTTGCCTGAGTGTCCAGTGTCTCCACACTCCTCACAAGTCATGTGAGAGTCGTAGATGTGCATAACTTCTTTCTTGTCTCCAGCTCTATCGTCGAGCTTCTTCATGAGCAGGTCTAGCTTTGCAGACAGCATGTCTACCTCTTTCAGCTGATGCATACCTCCACCTCTCTTGCGTGTCTGGGTCCTCTCTTCATTCCAGCTTTGATTGGACGCTATCTTCTCCACAAGAGCTGTGGCTTGTGATATAGTAAGTGATAAGAATGCTCCTCCAGCTGCAGCATCCATGGTCTCTCGGGCACTGTTGCTGAGCCCATGATAGAATGTCTGCATCAATAGCCAACTCTCCATTCCATGATGGGGACATTCTAGGATGTAGTCTTGAAAGCGTTCCCATGCTTCTGGAACAGATTCATCATTTTGTTGCTGAAAACTTGTAATCTTCCCACGGAGAGCATTGGTCTTGCCCATGGAAAAGAACTTAGCCAGGAAGTTTGTTGAGCAGAGTGCCCACGTAGTATTCTTCTCCTTTGTAGCGTAGAACCACTGCTTCGCTCTTCCTAACAGTGAGAATGGGAAGAGGCGAAGTAGTATAGCGTCTTTGGAAACTCCTGCTATGGTGAATGTGTTGCAAATCTCCAGGAAGTGTTGTAAATGAGCACTAGCATCTTCGTGTGCCTTCCCACAGAACTGGTTGGATTGCACCATGTTGATAAGTCCAGGCTTGAGCTCAAAGTTGCCATCGATCTCTGCAGCAGGTCCAGTGCGAATGTTGTCCGTAGTGGGAGCTGAGAACTCGCGGATTGATTTGTTCGCCATGGCTTCGAACTCTGAAGACAAGTTCCGGTGATCTTCTTGATTGGATGAAGCTTCTTGCTGAAGTGTTGATGATTTCTTTAGCTTGGCTCTCGTCTTCTTGAATAATGCTTCGGGATTGTCAACAAAATTCCCTGGAAGATGTCTTCTATTCATACATTCCCTGCATAAGATAAAATAGAAAAATATCGGGGTAAAACTGTATGAGAGAATAGATAAGCTCAATCATATTAGTGATGCGAATGATTACTCTAAATCTTTTATTCCATTCCTGATTGGGAATCAACCTTCCCCGGCAACGGCGCCAAAAATGCTTGTTGGGTATTCTTAACATCATTACTAAAAGTAGACTAAGTTCTCTAAATCTAGCAACGGTGCCAAAAATGCCAAACCTATCCCTTACACCACTTAAGCCAAGTTGTCATCCCCAGCATGATATAAGAGACGCGGTATTGAAATATGCAATTGCTCTTCTAAATAATGAATGGGATCTGCAAGCGCACAGATTAATACCGATGCAGCATTTTAACCGGGAAGTATTCCAGGTATCGTTATTTATATTTTTACCACTGGGAAGGGATTAATCAATCATCAATATTGATTACAGAATAGAATATGAGATTGAGCATCTATCATTGCATGTATAATTGAGAACATTATATCTAACTCTTCATACAGGGATAAGTGTCACATAAAAGATATATGAAATGATAATAGTGACAAGGATAACTAATCTGATCTAGCCACATAATAAATATGATAAGCACCTCAATTAGATACTCTAGAAAGTCATTAGCATGGTATTAGAACGAACTACAAGAATATTCCCTAAGTTATTCTTAACTATATAGTCTAGCATTATCATAGTTAGTGCAAGCATACTTAGCAATCATTGCGAGACAAGACTACGCCCATGCATAGTGATATTAGCAAGGAATATGAGAAACATAGCAATCACTCCCGTGTAATAATGTTGCTCTGCCAGCCCAATACACGAGAGGGGGACTATATAAGAATCAATGAAGCTGTCACTATCACGAACTACCCCACGATCTGGCATATTGGGTACAATCGCAGATAAATACGGTATAAGCACCACGCCTACACAATATCTATCATTTACCCATGGATCCGATGGATAAACGCTATACGATCCTAAGCATGTATATAGATCGTATCTAACTAAGCCAAGTACATAACTATGATAAACTAAGAACAATATAATCTTGAATATAAGCAAATAGAGCAAAGTCATAAGCAATATATTGCAGTAGAACAAAGTCATATTCATAATATTGAAGAACAAAGATAATTAGAAAGCAATTAGAAGCACAATTAGAGAATTACCAAGAATCCTCCTGACAGATCCGGAAACCAATCGAAGATTGACTCCTTCTAGTTCTAATCCTATGTAGCTATGCTAATCTAGATATCTAATTGATGTGGTGGCTCTAATCTTGATCAGAGGCTTCTTCTCCCTTGATGGAACAATGAATTAGGGTTGAGAGGCTCTCTCCTCCAGGGGCCGGGGGGTCTGGTTTTATAGTCCCTTCAAGTGAATATGGGCCCTTGGATCAAACCGACATAGATTGTATGGTTTAGATTCATCCTTTAGGTCGGTGGAGATCTCCCGCAAAGCAGAGTCCTGATTGGACTCCAGAGGTGGGCGGGCGCCCTGACCAACTGGGCGGGCGCCCAGGGTCTGGCCCCGTTTCGCCTCCGCTTCGGTCTCGTGGCTTCTGGAGTTTTCTAGATGTAAGATAATTGCGCAGCACGTTAATATCTTTACGTAATCCTGACATGTGGGCCTTTCTTCCATATTTCCTGATAACCCCCTGCAGAAATAGACAAACACCAAAACTCGTGGAATTCTGTCAGATAAAACCCTAAGTCTCGATGTTGATTTCATTTGGATCCTTTTCTTTGTTTATTTGATAATTAAATTTGATACTTAAGGACCGTCAACAATTGTCACTTCCCCCAAAAGGATACCACAAATCCGGCCAAACAGGGAGTATATACAAGTATTCCTAGCCCAAGCACCACGCTTATGCTACAAATAATTACTCTATTCCCTACGCGAAGCGAATAAAGTAAACTCGTGAACCAAAGAACAATAAGAACAATAACTTACTAGTATCAGAAGTTGAATTGTGGAATGATTCTAGAACCAAGCCTCAGGTTAGGAGACTTGACCCCGAAGATACGAAGAAGAAGGCACCGATAGGCTAGGCTTCTTCAACTCCTGTCTTCACCCTATACTCTCTCAATCTCTCTCTTGTTGCTATCACCCTAAAGAGACAGATCCATTAAAGGGACCCCTCTCTGTCTAACTCTCTCTAGAAAATATGAATTAGGGTTTTAGAGTTACATCTTAGGGGGGTCAGGGTCTTTATTTATAGCCCCCTAGGAATCACCACAACCCTTGGATCAAACTGACTTAAACGTCTGCTTAAGATTAATCCTCAAAGTCGGTGGAGGCAGGATCCTTGAGGTGGAACCGAATTGGTTCCCACCCCCAGGCGGCCGCCCCACCTGGCAGGGGCGCCCACCCCTAGCCAACTTCCAAGTGGGCCCAAGTTTCAGGTGGTGGCTCCTGGAGTCTTCTAGATTGTTCCTGAGTTGACGTTCTGGTATTCTCTCTATGTAAATCTGACATGTGGACCTTCTTTTGTTATTATTCCGGTAACCCCCTATAGAAATAGACAATCACCAAAACTCATAGAATTCTGTTAGTGATAACCCTATATCTACTGAGTGCTTGAAAATAGGTCCTTTTTATGCTAAGTTGACAGTTAAAATTAGGAGTTATCTACCGTCAACAAACTCCCCCACACTTATCTTTTACTCATCCTCGAGGAAAAAGGATAGATAGGCTATTTTAATCATAACCGAAAACCAAGACGTCACAAGATTTATTCCAAGTCATACCTGTACTGCGGGATTCAAAGTGTCTACCATAAAACTTTGAGAAGTTTCAGATGGAACAACACAAAATAGAGTTCTCTTTTTCTTTAGCCCTGTCACTTGGAGTTTTATAATATTTTTGCAAAGAAAAACTTAGCTTACCCTTCTCCATCATGTAGCACACTCGAATCACTCATTATAGGTGGTATTTGTGGAACTCACAAAAGCATATTATATATATCCTACTGTATATAGGCTTTTATGGAGTTAAATGTAATTCAAGGAAATAGCATACTTACCTTACATATTTTGCTAAGTCAAAACTCATATCCATGGAGGGGAATTGCATACTCTTAGATCAAGAAGTACATGTGTGTGGAATATATAGTGGCTAATCCTAATTATACATTGCTCTTTTGAAAATGTCCTTCTTTCTCTAAAGCACTTATGGTCTTTGCACATGATGGTATGGGCTATGTTTTATTCTTCTTTTTCTTTCTAGGACACTTGTCCTTTTTCTCTTTCTCTTTTTCTTTTTCAGTACTCTTATTTTGCATAGCCTAATACTTCCTTCTGTAACCAGAAAATATTGAGAAAGACTTTTTAAAGAACTTAGAACAATTATTCCTACTAAGTCTCTTTTTTGTGTTTCCTCCTAGTGTAGGACTAAAACATTTTTAGTGGATGGAAAGGCTTGTTTGTGCGCATTTTCCCAGTGTAGAAATGGCAGATATATGTGGGTGTACGTGATCTTGATCTTAGGAGCATGATAATCCTCTCAACATAGGTCAATAAGGGTTGACAAAACTCAATACAAAGCAAGTAGCTTATGAGCTAGTTTATATCTATCATGCATGGCTCTAGTAGGACATTAATTCTTGCTACAGAGGAGAAGTATAGCTAATCATTTTAAGATTTTCGAAAAGTAAAATTCTCCAAATGACTAGGCTTCAGAAATCAAGTTCTCCTATTCATACTATCTCTCTTTCCACAACAACTTAAGTAATATGGGGTCCCTATATCAACAGCAACAGGAATTTATAGGAATCATCATGGTGTAAGTCTATCTTGTGGTCATGAATAAAACATCTTTTAAATATTTATGCATAGGGCGATTTAACTAAAGATATTTTATTTTGAATCGAAATAGAGGCAATAATAAAAATTTATAATTTAGAGAAATCATACCTGACCGTGGTTCGAAGAAGAGACCAAGGGGCCTCACCCCTTGGGCGGGCGCCCAAGGATGAGTGGGGTGGCCGCCGCTGGCCAGTGGCCCTTTGGGGTCAGCTTCATCGAGCGTGGTCTTTGTGTCATATCTTCTCCAATTTTGTTATCGTTTTGTGAGAATTCGTTTGTTTTGATCATCGGGTGTCTCCCCGCACTAGTTTCCTGTTATCCTTCATTCACAACATGGTGGAGACAAAAGAGAGACAACAGAGAGACAAGACATATATATAATAATCATTTAATTCATCTTCATGCAGGGCTTATTATTATAGTAGCAAATTTATAAAAATCAAAGACACTTTTAGAAACTAACACCTATCCTATCGGATGCTAAAATAAATAGACCCTACTTCTTAGGGTTCTCTAAAGCCTTCACTCTCTCCTCTAGAGTGGTGGAATCACGCTCTAGCGTTACCATTCTCGTATCACCATAAGTGATGCATCTACTTTGGACACGTTGATAGGCTTCTAGAGAGGCTATTATGGTGCGCTGCTCAGCTAGCTCCTTCTCCAAGTCTGCCATCGTCTTGCGGCGCTTCCGCAGAGTCTCGGCTGCTGCCATGGCGGACTTCGAAGCTTCCTTTGGGAGGATGAATTTAACCTTTGACGGATGAGCGTGAACCTCCTCAAAGTAAATATGATCACCAGTGGTGTATTTGGTGCAAACGACCTCCCCCTTCTTGTTGGTTTTTACTCCCAATAGATTCTCGTTGCGCTTCGGTGGCAGGATGTTGGTCCCTACCGGTAGAGCAATGATATCAGGACTCTTCGATGGAGCTCCTTCCAAGAGGAGAGTCTTGGTGTGAATGGGCTGAGCATAATAAGATTGTCTATAGCAGCATGGTTGTGGTGGTATGATGGCTAGCGGGACAGGCTCCCCTATGGGAATGATAGCTTTGCTCTCAGTCTCTTCTCTATGGATGGTGTTGAGATCAATCCCAAAGGGGATCATTATCCTCTCTAAATTCTTCTTAGATATTGCTGAGTTAAGATGCGTTGCTAGCTTCTAAACAAGAGGAGAGAAGAGCTATGATGGGATGAGATGAGACCATGGGCATGAGTTGCTTATATAGGGGTCTGGAAAAATATTTTTGGAAATGAAATGACGAAGGATGGGAAGAAAATCGAAAGATTCACTTTTTATCAATAAGGAAAGTCTCAGGATGTAAATGGAGAAAGACGGCGGTGAATGGCCTCAGGGGAGGGGCAGGCGCCCCTAGGGTTTTGAGTGGCCTCTGCCTCAACTTTTTTGTACACTTTATTAATTATATTCTTATTTGGAAAAAGTTGATTTTCTCGGATAAATCAAAAATAAAAGGGTCGGGCCTAAATATTTTATTTGAAAAAGAAAGTAATTACGTCTACTTCCCCTAATTCATTGTTGGGCTCTAAAAATAAATTAAGATGTTGACCATTTACCTTGAATAACGTATTGTAACACCCAAAATTTGATTTTGAATTAATAGGACTTAATTGGATTTACTTAAGTATTTTTGTGAGCATTTAATATAGCAAATAAATAAAATTTTATTGAGATTAAAATTTATCATAAGGTTAGGAACATGTTTTTGCATTCATGCTGGAGCATAATTATTTTTGTGCTGTGTGTTTTGCTCTAAAATTTAAAAGGATTCAAATTTTCTTTTGAAAAGGCTTTAGAAAAGAAAATAGAAAAAAGGACAAAGCTTACCTATTTCGGTCGAAGCTCAGCTCGGCGCCCCACTGTTCGCGGCCCAGCAAGCAACCAGCCCAGAACCGCGCCCCCCTCCCTTTCTCTGGCTGGCGACCCGGCCCCCCTTTCTCTCGCTGACACGCCGACCCCACCGGCAGTGGCTCAGCCTGTTCTTCCTTCTTCTCCCTCATGTAAACGAAGTGGAGAAGGATTCCAATCCTGAACCGAATCGTGCTTTCCATGGGATTTGGCTTCCCCAAGCCCTATAAAGCCCTATAGTGCTCCCAGTGTTTTCTTTTCGCCCTCATGCTCATTTTTGGAGTCTTAGCCACAGCAGCCTCTGAGTTTTGGATCTTGCCGGAGTTAGGGTTCTTCCGCCGCCGTGGCACGCCCCCTCCACGCGCTCTCGACCCAAGAAAACTCCCTAGTTGAGTTCGCGGTGAGTTTCTCCATCCCCCGGTGTGTTTCCTTCTTCCTGGGAGGCCCAGAATCGCTAGAGAAGAGAACCACCGAGTTTCCTGATGCCGACAATATCGCCGCCATGCCAGACCACGCCGCCAGCGGCCAGCCCTCCCCCAACCCTGCTCCTAGATCAATCTGCAGCCGTCCAAGTGAAGATCAGCAATGGAGATTAGGAGTTATCCCGTTGGGGTAAACTTTGTTAAGAGTCCCTGGAAAACTCACATTTTGAACCCATGATCCTTAGCGCCTTGGCGAGTTTACGCTTTTCAACTCTAAAAATGTATTCATACTGGTTTAAAAGAAAATACGCTTTCCAATATTTATAGAAATACCACTAGATTTCTATTGCTTATAAAATGCTCATTTTGACTCTGATTTGACCCATTCAAATTGCATTAGATTCGTCTTCTCGAGATCGACATGTTAGTGGTACTATTTTACCAGTTTGCAACTTTTAAATTTCATGGTGCTAATTAATTAATTATTCTTCTATAGGAAATCTTAGAAAATTCATAACTTCTACGTTTTAACTTTGATTTTTGTGATCTTTTACGTCTGTGTGATCATAGCACTATGTAGAATGTTTATAAACTTTTAGATTTGTTTTATCACTGTTGGTGTATTGTTCTAATTATAGGTTGTTTGCTTTGTGTATGATTGTCTCTATTGGAATGCATGTTGTTGACTGATGATCAGGTATAGACGGTGAGCAGTACATTGGTGATCAAGGCCAATCTTTTGACGATCAGCAGGAATAACGGGAAAGCTTTGATCAAGGCAAGTATAACTTGGGACCATCCTTGTTACCTACACACTTTTAATACATATATCATATGCATGTGTCCACCTTGACAACCCTAGTAAAATCATAGATGATTGTTATCTTGAATTCTTTGATACCTATTTGGATATGCATTTGGGTAGTTCTTGCTAGTGCTTGATTATAATCCATGATCTTGTAACATGAATATTTGGATATACAATAAACAATAAAATAAGCTTTCTAGTAACTTGAACATAAAGGGTGGAAAGAACTCTAGCTTTTGCTAGATTGATCTTGACCCTCCGTAAGGACATATCTCTTGGCAAAAGTTGGGACAAGTTGTACAACCATGAGGGCTATATGGCTCTGGCTTTAGCTCAGTATGAAGATCTTTTCTAGCTTGTTAGAGGTTACCCGAAATAGCGCTAGAGAGACTTGCCATTTTGGGTGTAGTGCGGCCTCTGTCCTTATCTGTATAGGCTACGTGTCATTGTGCCATTCGGAAGGGGGCTCTACATCTGTGTGCCCGAGAAACCTTGCGCCCTCACATGCTAGATGAACTTTTGAAAGCCTTCATAGTGCTTCCGTTGAGAGTATGTTTATTTGTTTAAGACTATGTAATGATTATTATTCCGCTATGTAATAAACATTGTGATGATACTACTTGAGATTTATTAACTTATGTGTGTGACTGTTTCTGGGGCGCACATAAGCCTTTTATGCACTCTATTTCATTCTTGAAATTTAGGTGTGACAAATTGGTATCAAAGCTTTGTTGACTGTCGGATGCAAGACTAGTTAGAAATTGGCCATTTTAGGATTTTGAAATTGCTATAAAATCCTTGTTCTATAAACCTTGATACTTTCCTCTACACTATAACCTTTCCATTGATATTCATCTTCACCTTGTTGCTTATTTTAAAGACTTGTTCTCACCCCACTTCTTGCTTTGATATGCTTTTAGAACATTCTCTTACCACTTTCTGGCGTCATTGAAATAGGAGTTTTAGGATCTTTACCCTTAATAGGAAGAGACGATAGTACCGCAAGTTGAGTCATTGCTTGAAGTGTGAACCTTTAATGTTTGGTTTGGTTTATTATGGTGATCATGCTTGATTTGGATCTTTGTAATGAGTGTAATGATCTTATGGGTTTTCTCCACAATTTCATTTAGTTTATAGGCCTAAGGCATAAGGATTAGTGAACTAAATAGTTGGGTTTGGTTAAAATTCTGTTTCTATCACTTGCTGATTTCTAGAGCAGTCTGTAGTAATTCTGGTATACCTCAAATTATGTTTGCGCAAAGTTTATCAATTTTTTCTGAGAACAACTAGACTTCTATATCTTTCCAAAGCTGTAAGAATGAAATTACTATCTATTACGAGCTGTGAGATATAACTGTTCAAAGTTGAGGTTTCTGCACAGTCTAGAATTCTGGAACAGTTTCAGTTGTGCTCAGTTTTGACTAATTTAACGACAGAATCTGTTAATAGGACCTAAATGAAGGTTGTAGATAATTTCATTATTTTTCTCATGGTGTAAAGAACGTCTCCTTTTGACATCTGAAATTTGAGGTATGACTGTTTTTCTAAACTGCTGATGTTGGATATCGTCCAGAAAATTCAGATTTACCTATCTTTTATATTTATCATGTTGGAAATTACTGAGATTCGTTTCTGTACTTTGGAATACAGATGGCAGCAAGGGGAAGAGGCAGAGGCAGAGGCCATGGTAGGGGTGCTAATGTCCCAATTTCTATGGAAGAGCTCATGCAGACTCAAAACGAGATGATGCATGCTTTTATGCAACACCTTCAGTATCACCTGCACCACCACCACCACCACCTGTCCATGTAAGGGATAAGCATAGAGAATTTATGAAGGGGAAGACCTCCAGTGTTTACTCACTCTACGGACCCTATGGAGGCACATGACTGGCTACGTGCTGTGGAGAAACAATTGAACATAGCACAATGCAATGATTTGGAAACGGTGTTGTATGCTTCTAGACAGCTGCACGGAGCAGCTGAAACCTGGTGGGAGTCTTATCAAGCTGCTCGTCCCAACAATGCTCCTGCTGTCACTTGGTAGGAATTTTGCAGAGATTTTAGAGCATGACATATCAATGAAGGAATGATGGAGCTTAAGCAGGAGGAATTTAGATCTCTCAGAATGGGCTCTATGATTGTGGCTGAGTATCATGATACATTTGAGCAGTTGGCCCGCTATGCCCCAAATGATGTCAGGGAAGATGCTGATAAGCAGCACCTATTCATGAAAGGTCTCTACTATGAACTCAGGTTGCAATTGGCGGGAAATACCTATCCTACTTTCTAGGCTCTTGTGAATCATGCTATTGTGCTAGATAATATACACAAAGGTCAGGATAAGAAGAGGAGGATGCTAGCACAGGGTTTTGGTAGTAATAACCGCCAGCGTTTCAATTCTCAGCAAGGTTTTCAATAGAGGTTCTAGGGATCGATTAGTCAGTGGAACCACAACCAGCACCCTCAGCGTTTGCAGAATCAACCACACAATGGGAATCAGCGCCCTCTGTTCCAGCAGCGTAACCCTAATCAACAGCAGAGTGGTCATCAGACACCCTATTCAGGAAATTCAAATGCCACCCCTATGAAGAGTAGTGCTCCCAATACTCCTACTAGGTGTTTTCACTACAGAAAGGAAGAACATCTATCATATAACTGCCTAAGAAGATTGTATCTGATAGAGGAACCCAGTCCACCTCCACTTTTTGGAAGAAAGTGCATGATTCCTTGGGTACAAAACTGAATTTTAGTATAGCTTATCATCCTCGGACAGATGGACAGCAGAGAGGATCAATCAGATATTGAAGATATGTTGAGAGCTTGTGCTTTGTAGTATGGAACCAGTTGGGATAAGAGCCTGCCATATATAGAGTTTTCATACAACAATAGCTATCAGCAAAGTCTTAAAATGGCACCATTTGAGGCATTATATGGTCGTAAGTGTAGAACACCTTTGTTTTGGAATCAAACCGGGGAGACTCAGGTGTTTGGTCCAGATGTGCTTAGACATGTAGAACAGCAAGTACGGATCATTCAGGATAATCTGAGAGTTGCTCAGTCTCATCAAAAAAGCTATGCAGATACACGCAGGAGAGAACTAGCTCTCGAAGAAGCTGATTATGTCTATCTAAAAGTGTCACCTATGAGGAGTGTAAAAAGGTTTAATATGAAAGGAAAGCTAGCTCCAAGGTAGGTTGGTCCGTTTAAAGTTTTGCAAAGGTGTGGAGAAGTGGTTTATCAGCTAGAATTGTCTGAAAGTTTATCTGGAGTGCATGATGTGTTCCATGTGTCACAACTTAAGAAGTGTTTGTGGGTACCTGAAGAACAAATACCATTGGAAGAGCTTACTATAAAAGAGGATCTCACATATGAGGAATATTTGGTTAAGATTTTGGAAATAGCTGAGAGAGTTACCAGAAGTCGAACTATTAGAATGTGCAAAGTGCAATGGAACCGATATTCAGAAACAGAGGCAACTTGGAAAATAGAGGATGATCTGAGAAATCATACCCACAGTTGTTTGAGTAAGCATTGTTCAATCTCAAGGACGAGATTCTTTTAAGGGGGGTAGAATTTGTTCGAACATCTTCTTTGAATGCATACTGTCAGCATTCCTGCATGGCATGGCTTCAACCCACTTAGAGACATAATCCACTACCACCAGGATATACTCATACTTCTTTGACAGTGGAAATGGCCCCATGTAGTCAATCCCCCAGACATCAAAGAGCTCTATCTAGAGATTACTGATGAGTGGCATAGCATACCTTGAATTGATATTACCATGTCTTTGGCACGGGCTACATCTCCGAATAAATTCTCTTGTGTCTTCATACATTGTTGGCTAGAAGAATCCACACTGCCATATCTTGGCATGTGTTCGGAATGCCCCATAATGACCTCCATATGGTGATGAATGACATCTTTCAATGATTTTGATTCCTTCTTCAGCTGGCACACACCTTCTGAGTAAGCCATCAGAGCATACTCTAAAGATGTATGGTTCATCCCATATGTGGGATCGGCTCTCCTGGAATAGCTTCCTTTTGTTGCCTCCTGGTGGTACATAACCTGTAACCATAAAATTAACAATATCTGCATACCAGGGGTCAGATCTGTTGATTCCATACAGCATGTCTTCCCGGAGTGAGTCATCAATGGGTAGTTCCTGTGGATTCTCAAATTGCATTCTAGACAAATGATCGGCAACAGAATTTTCTACTCCCTTTTTATCTTTTATTTCTAAGTCAAATTCTTGGAGTAATAAAATCCATCTTACTAAACAGGGTTTAGCATCTTTCTTAGTGAGCAAGTATTTTAAAGTAGCATGATCAGAGTAAATAATTACTTTAGCTCCCACTAAGTAAGATCTAAACTTATCAATAGCAAAAACAACAACTAGGAGCTCTTTTTCAGAAGTAGCATAATTAAGTTGAGGTCATATTAGAGTTTTGCTAGCATAAGCTATTGCATGATGCTTTTTATCTTTAGTTTTTCCTAATACTGCCCCTACGGCATAATCACTAGCATCACACATAATTTCAAAAGGAAAAGACCAATCAGGAGGTTGAATGATTGGTGTTGAGATGAGTGCTTTCTTAAGAATTTCAAAATCTTGTAAACATGCATCATCAAATTCAAAAGGAACATCCTTAGCCAATAAGCGAGTAAGAGGTCTAGCAATAAATGAAAATCTTTAATAAACCTTTGATAAAAACTAGTATGGCCAAGGAAACTCCTAATTCCTTTTACATTAATAGGCGGAGGTAAACGTTCAATTACTTCTATTTTAGCTTTATCTACCTCAATGCCTCTTTTAGACACTAAGTGTCCTAGCACTATTCCTTCTCTAACCGTAAAATAACATTTTTCCCAATTAAGGACTAAGTGCTTTTCTTCACACCTTTGCAAAACCTTATCTAAGTTTTCTAGATAATCATCAAAAGTTTTTTCTATAAATAGAGAAATCATCCATGAAAACTTCCATAATCTTTTCAATCATATTAGAGAATATAGACATCATACATCTTTGAAAAGAAGCAGGTGCATTACATAACCCAAAAGACATTCTACGATAGGCATAGGGTCCATAGGACATGTAAAGGTGGTTTTGCTTTGGTCATCAGGATGGATAGGGATTTGGTGATACCCTGAATATCCATCTAAGAAACAAAAGAAGGAATGGTTGGCTAACCGCTCTAGCATCTCATCAATGAAAGGCAATGGAAAGTGATCTTTCTTAGTTGCCTTATTAAGCTTTCTATAGTCTCTGCACATCCGCCATCCTATGACAGTGCGTTGAGGGATTAACTCATTCCTCTCATTTGGACAACAGTCATACCTCCCTTTTTAGGTACAACTTGAATAGGGCTTACCCACTCACTATGTGACACGACAAAAATTATGCTTGCATGCAATAGTTTTAAAACTTCCTTTTTTACAACCTCTCTCATGCATTATTGATTCTACGTTGGGGTTCTCTAGATGGTGGAATATTAGGATCTACAGGAATGCAATGGGTGCAAAGACTAGGATTAATTCCCTTGAGGTCCTGGAGTGAGTAGACAAAGGCTGAGTAATATTTTTCTGGGACTGCCATCAGGTGAAGAGTCTGCTCCTACGTGAGTTTATCACTTATAATGACAGGAGACTCTAGATCATCACCTAGAAAAGCGTATCTAAGACCGGTTGGTAAAGGTTTAAGATGAATAGGAGGTTTAGGTGGTACTACAAACTCATCTAAAGGTTCTTCCTCAGAAGGGTAAGCTTCTTCTTCTTCTATGAAGAATCTAGCTTCATCTTCTAATCCTGGTTTGGCTAAAAAGTCTAAGGATGCAGCTTTAAATTCCTCCAGTGGGTCTTCTTGCGGATAAGGTTTGGTCCTAGCGTTTAAAGAGTGTGAGATGGACAATGGGAATTGAAGTTTCTTGCCTAAGAAAATTTTTAGCTTTCCAGATTACCCTTCATAGAGAAGTCATCTAAAAGGTTGTCCTATCAATAGGTCGAAGTCCCATGTATCGAAGATATAAAAGCTTAAATGCACTGGGGTTCCTTCTACCTGGATGGGTAGGATGTGTAGGATTCCTAAACTGGGGATAATATGTCCTGAGAGACTTCTCATGAATTTTATTGTCGAGATTAATGTCATGTCTCATATTAAATGTTCTGCAAGAGACATAGACATGATATTTATCCCAACAACTGGATTATAGAGAGCAATTATTTGATCTGTATTGATTATGCAATGAATTGGAATAGAAGATGAATCTAAACGAATTATTTCAGTGGAAAGCTCTAATTCTTCTAACCATTCATTAATTATAACAGATACTAGTTCTCCTGAAGTTCTTCTAGAAGAAATGTCCTCAGGGGGGTTAAAAGACTCTCTAGAGTTTCTCTGTGGCCTCTTCACAGAGTGATAATTCAAGATGTTTCTAAATTTGGAAAAGAGATCAGGTTCTATGTCTAGCATAAAATCTGGAAATAAAATGTCTTCTTTTCCTTGCTCTAGACATGTGTTAGCTGAAGTAGATGGTGTGTCTGGCGAAGGGTTGGTTTCAGCTAACTGGGGTTGAGGCTCTACTTCTAGGAGGTAATCTAATTCAGTGGATAGGATTTCATCTAGGATTAATCTTGCTTTCTCAGAAAAGACATGCAAGAAAGATCCTCTTGAAGTAGTGTTGAGCAACTTTCTACTGTCTCTACTCAGACCTTTATAAAAATGTTGTAAAAGAATAGGGTCTGGTAGACTAAGGTCCGGGCCAGATGCTAAAAGTGTAGTAAATCGATTCCAGGCTGAAGCCAAGGATTCTTTAGATTCTTGCTTTATAGTAAGAACCTTGGCTCTAAGGTCGATGATTTGGGAGATGGGATAGAAATCTAGGTAAAAGTTAGAACGTAAAGATCCCCAATCTCCTTGTTGCTTACCTACGGCTCTATTATACCATTGTCTAGCTTTTCTCTTTAATGAAAAAGAATATAGTTTCCAACGAAGAGTTTCATCAGATATGCCTTCTATGCGAAGACAGTAACAAGTTTGCTCAAAGTCTCTAATGTGTAGGTAAGGATTTTCATCTCCTTCTCCTGAAAAGGATAGGCTTTGGACTAGCGCAACCAATCGTGGACTCAGTCTATAGCTACATGCACTACTACAGAACAGGCCTTTGGTCACTTGCACAAAATGAACAATAATCTCGGCCAAAACAGCGTCCGGGACAAAAACATATTTAGTCCCGGTTGGTCAATAATCTCGGCCAAAACAGCGTCCGGGACAAAAGCCTAGCCTTTAGTCCCGGTTGGTACCACCAACCGGGATTAAAAGGTGTTGTCCCGGTCCGTCCCACCGGCCGGGACTAGTGTTGGAATTTAGACCCGGTTTTTAAAAGGAACCGGGACTAAATGTCCCTCCCCATATTTGAACTCTTCTTCCCGTGGTCGAGCCCATCGATCTTCACTCTTTTGCTGTGTTCTTCATTTGGAGTTGCTTGTTCTTGCTCTCGTCTCCGGCTATTGATTCATTTCATCGTTTCTACACCGTCACCGACTTGTTAAGAGGTCACTAGCTTCATCTTCTCAACATTTAGAAGCGGCATATGTCATTTCCAAGTGTTATGTATATTTTTTTTATTTTATGGTTTTTTTAAGAGGTTATTAGCTTCATCGCCATTTCAAAAGCGACGCGTTTTTTACAGAAATAGTGGTAATATGTTTTTTATTTTAATTAGTTTAGAAAAAAATTAAAAACATATAATACTTTAATTTGCAATTTTTGACCGATTTAGTTAGTTAATTATAACTAGTATGCATACCACATTTCATGATTATTTAGGAAAATAGAGAATTTTTGTGCTTTTTTATTTTGCTTGTTTAGAAAAATTAGAAATAGAGAATTTTAGGTTTTTTGTTACTTTAATTTCTCTATTAAAAATTAGAAACATATAATACTTTAATTTGTAATTTATGACAAGGTTAATTAGTTAATTATAACTAGTATCAATACCACATTTCATGATTAGTTAGAAATATAGATAACTTTTGTGATTTTTTAATTTTGGTTGTTTAGAAAAATTAGAAATAGAGAATTTTAGGTTTTTTGTTACTTTAATTTCTCTATTAAAAATTAGAAACTAATATTTCTTTAATTTGCACTTTATGACATGGTTAATTAGTTAATTATAATTAGTATGCATGCCACATTTCATGATTAGTTAGAAAATAGAGAACTTTTATGTCTTTTTAATTTTGTTGGTTTAGAAAAACAAGAAATAGAGAATTTTAGGTTATTTGTTACTTTAATTTCTTTATAAAAAATTAGAAACTTATAATACTTTACGTTGCAATGCAGACAATGACACGTCATTGGATGTACAATGCCGATCGCCGCTCCAAAGAATTCATTGATGGTGTGCATTATTTCTTAAGAGTGGCCGAGGAAAACAAGCGGGATGGATTCATATATTGCCCATGTGCCTTATGTCAGAATTTGAAGGAATATTCTAGCTCTAGAAATATTCACTCACATTTGTTGAAGTCGGGTTTTATGCCAAACTATATTTCTTGGACCAAGCATGGAGAAAACGGGATAATGATGGAAGAAGGTGAAGAAGAACAGTTGGAGCCTGACGACATTATTGCTCAATACGGTGACTTCAGTGATACAGCAATGGGAGAAGCTGAAGATGAGGCTGGTGCAGAAGGTGCACCTATTGAAGATGATGCTCTTGGTGATGTCATTCGTGATGCACAAAAAGATTGCGAAAGTGAAAAAGAGAAGACAAAGTTTGATCACATGTTAGAAGATCACAAGAAATTATTATACCCATCTGTCTAGGATGGGCAAAAAAACTGGGTACAACACTATAATTGTTAAAATCGAAGGCACAGAATGGTTTATCCGATAAGGCATTTGGCCAATTACTGAAGATCCAAAAAAATACTGCCGAAGCCTAATAAACTACCCACTACTACGTACGATGCAAAACAGATCGTCTGTCCTTTGGGATTAGAAATCAAGAAGATACATGCATGTCCTAACGACTGCATCCTATACCGTGGCAAGGACTATGAGAATTTAGATGAATGCCCCGTATGTAAAGCATCACGGTATAAGATCAGGCGAGATGACCCTGGCGATGTTGAGAGGGAAGAACGTCCCAGAAAAAAATCCCTGCAAAGATTATGTGGTATGCTCCTATAATACCACGTCTGAAACGTCTTTTTAGAAATAAGGACCATGCAAAATTGTTGCGGTGGCACAAAGAAGACCGTAAAGTAGACAACATGTTGAGACACCCTGCTGATGGGTCCCAGTGGAGAGCAATAGACAGGGAATTTCCAGAGTTTGCAAAAGACGCAAGAAACTTAAGGTTCGCATTAAGTACGGACGGTATGAATCCTTTTGGTGAGCAAAGCAGTAGTTATAGCACTTGGCTTGTTACACTATATATCTACAACCTTCCTCCATGGTTATGCATGAAGCGAAAGTTCATTATGATACCGGTCCTCATCCAAGGCCCGAAGCAACCGGGCAATGACATTGATGTCTATCTAAGGCCATTAATTGCAGAACTCCTTCTTTTATGGAGTGAAACAGGTGTTCGTATGTGGGATGAGTACAAAGAGGAATACTTCGACCTACGAACACTGTTGTTTGTGACAATCAATGATTGGCCTGCTCTAAGTAATCTTTCAGGGCAGACAAACAAGGGATATAATGCATGCACACATTGTTTTGATGACCTTGATAGTATATATTTGAAAAAATGCAGAAAGGTCGTGTACCTTGGGTATCGTCGATTTCTTTCTATGAATCACCCAGTTAGAAAGAAAGGAAAGCATTTTAAAGGTAAGGCAGACCACCGATGCAAGCCTCGCAACAGAACTGGAGAAGATGTATTTGAGATGGTTAAGGATGTGAAAATAGTTTCTGGCAAGGGACAAGGCAGCCAACCAGTTCCAAAAGATGCAGCGGGTCATGCACCCATGTGGAAGAAGAAGTCAATATTTTGGGAGCTACCCTATTGGCAAGTCCTAGAGGTCCGGAATGCGATCGACGTCATGCACCTAACAAAGAATCTTTGTGTGAACCTTCTAGGATTCATGGGTGTATATGGTAAGCCTAAGGATTCACTTGAAGCACGACAAGACTTGCAACGCATGGAAGAACGAGACAACCTGCATCCAGAGAAGACAAATGATGGACGCCAATATTTAAGACCTGCTAGCTACACTCTTAGCAATGAAGAGAAAGAAATCATGTTTGAATGCTTAAGCAGCATCAAGGTCCCATCTGGATTCTCCTCTAATATAAAAGGTATAATTAATGTGCCTGAGAAGAAATTTCTGAACTTAAAGTCGCATGACTGCCATGTGCTTATGACGCAATTGCTTCCAGTTGCATTAAGAGGAATTCTACCTCCACATGTACGGCTAGCCACCGTAAAGCTATGTGCATTCCTCAATGCAATTTCTCAGAAGGCAATCAATCCACTGGAACTAGCTGCTCTACAGAATGATGTGGTTCAATGTCTTGTCAGCTTTGAGTTAGTGTTCCCTCCATCCTTCTTTGATATCATGACACACCTCCTAGTTCATCTGGTCAAGGAGATCAATATTCTGGGTCCTGTGTTCCTACATAATATGTTTCCCTTTGAGAGGTTTATGGGAGTTCTGAAGAAATATGTTCACCAACGTGCTCGGCCAGAACGAAGCATCGCCGAGGGCTATGGGACAGAAGAGGTCATTGAGTACTGTATTAAATTCATTCCTGAACTTGACCCAATTGGTGTTCCTAAATCGCGCCACGAGGGGAGACTGAGTGGAAAGGGAACACTAGGAAAGAAAACATACATCGGTATGGGGGACGATTCTTTCAATAAAGCACACTACATAGTTCTTCAAAACTCATCCGTGGTGGAGCCGTATGTCACGAAACACGAGGACTTCCTACGATCGCAATTCCCAGAGAAGAATGAAGCTTGGTTTATGCGTCAGCACATAGACACTTTTAGTGATTGGTTATGAAAAGAATGTCAGGGTAATGACCAAACTGATGAGCAACTGTATTTGTTGGCTAGGCAACCATCATGGCACATCCTCACATACAAAGGGTACGAGATAAATGGAAATACATTTTACACCCTAGGCCAAGATAAAAGAAGCACGAACCAAAATAGTGGAGTTCGCGTAGACGCCATAGACCCGAATGGAAACAGACAAACATATTATGGCCGTATAGAGGAGATTTGGGAACTAGACTACGCACCTAATTTTAAAATCCCTTTGTTCCGGTGACAATGGGTGAAGGTTACCGGAGGCGGGGTGACAGTTGACAAAGACTATGGAATGACAACAGTGGACCTCAACAATGTTGGTTACAAAGATGAATCATTCGTCCTTGCTGCTGAGGTGAATCAGGTGTTCTATGTGAAAGACATGTCTACAAAACAGAAGAGAGGGAAAAATGACAACAAATCAACAAATGAGCCAAAACGCCCTATAGTTCTCTCAGGGAAAAGAAACATTGTGGGAATTGAGGACAAGTCAGATATTTCAGAAGATTATGAAAAGGATGACTGAATCACGCCTTTCAATGTGACCAAAGATCCTAGCATACTGATAAATGCTGAGGACACTCCATGGTTACGTCAAGATTATGACCAAGGAACATACGTCAAAAAGAAGATTACTATTGTGCCCGCCTAATAAATAGATTGCAATATAGTATGTGTATGTGACAATTGTAACTTAAGATGTTTATATTAGTTTTTCTTATTTTATATCATTTCAAATAATGAAATGACATTTAAGTTTGATATTATAAGAGATGTGTCAATTATTTGTCAAATGCAAAAATAGTCAAACTTGGTCAAACTTGGTCAAATGACAAACTAAATTACTTAAAATGAAAAAATTTTGAATACCAAGTTGTTAGATATCATCAAGATCTAAACTTTTTATATAGACAATTTTTCCATTTGAGAAAGTTTAAGTTCACAATACCCACCAATTCTTGAATCTCACACAAACTATATGAAACTACTTGTGTCAATTGTGGATTTTGAACTACACCTTCGCAACACTTTGTCAAATGCAAAAATGGTCTATATATTAAATGTAGATTTTGATGAGTGGAACAATATTGGTATTCATGACTTTTCTGTTCGAGACCATCTAGGGTTCCGAAAACCGATGCGTGGCTATGAATTCTATCAAAATTCAAAATTGAGTGGTTCAAACTTTTCCAAAAGAAAAGTTGACCATTAGACAAAATGTAGAACTTGATGAGTGCAACAAACTTTGTATTCATTACTTTTCCATTTAGGACCATATAGGGTTCGGTCAAAGTGTGTGTTTCTAAAAACCAATGCTTTGACTTTGGTCAAACTTGGTCAAATGACCCATTTGATGACTTGAAATGAAAAAAATTTGAATACAAAGTTGTTAGAGATCATCAAGATCTACATTTGATATAATGTCCATTTTTCCATTTGAATAAATTTGAGCCAATCCTAAGCACATTTGTTCAAAATCCAAGACGGGTATTGGTCAAACTTGGTCAAATGACAAACTAAATTACTTAAAATGAAAAAATTTTGAATACCAAGTTGTTAGATATCATCAAGATCTAAA
Source organism: Sorghum bicolor (assembly GCF_000003195.3). Lineage (NCBI taxonomy): Eukaryota > Viridiplantae > Streptophyta > Magnoliopsida > Poales > Poaceae > Sorghum > Sorghum bicolor. The sequence goes on from NC_012872.2 coordinate 19,902,670, forward strand.
CTTTTTATATAGACAAATTTTCCATTTGAGAAAGTTTAAGTTCACAATACACACCAATTCTTGAATCTCACACAAACTATATGAAACTACATGTGTCAATTGTGGATTTTGAACTACACCTTCGCAACACTTTGTCAAATGCAAAAATGGTCTATATATTAAATGTAGATTTTGATGAGTGGAACAATATTGGTATTCATGACTTTTCCGTTCGAGACCATCTAGGGTTCCGAAAACCAATACGTGGCTATGAATTCTATCAAAATTCAAAATTGAGTGGTTTAAACTTTTCCAAAAGAAAAGTTGACCATTAGACAAAATGTAGAACTTGATGAGTGCAACAAACTTTGTATTCATTACTTTACCATTTGGGACCATATAGGGTTCGGTCAAAGTGTGTGTTTCTAAAAACCAATGCTTTGACTTTGGTCAAACTTGGTCAAATGACCCATTTGATGTCTTGAAATGAAAAAAATTTGAATACAAAGTTGTTAGAGATCATCAAGATCTACATTTGATATATTGTCCATTTTTCCATTTGGATAAATTTGAGCCAATCCTAAGCACATTTGTTCAAAATCCAAGACGGGTATTTGTCAAACTTGGTCAAATGACAAACTAAATTACTTAAAATGAAAAAAATTTGAATACCAAGTTGTTAGATATCATCAAGATCTAAACTTTTTATATAGACAATTTTTCCATTTGAGAAAGTTTAAGTTCACAATACCCTCCAATTCTTGAATCTCACACAAACTATATGAAACTACATGTGTCAATTGTGAATTTTGAACTACACCTTCGCAACACTTTATCAAATGCAAAATGGTCTATATATTAAATGTAGATTTTGATGAGTGAAACAATATTGGTATTCATGACTTTTCCGTTCGAGACCATCTAGGGTTCCGAAAACCGATGCGTGGCTATGAATTCTATCAAAATTCAAAATTGATTGGTTCAAACTTTTCCAAAAGAAAAGTTGACCATTAGACAAAATGTAGAACTTGATGAGTGTAACAAACTTTGTATTCATTACTTTTCCATTTGGGACCATATAGGGTTCGGTCAAAGTGTGTGTTTCTAAAAACCAATGCTTTGACTTTGGTCAAACTTGGTCAAATGACCCATTTGATGACTTGAAATGAAAAAAATTTGAATACAAAGTTGTTAGAGATAATCCGATGTAATAGTGAATATTATTGTAAGCATAAATAAATAAGAAATAGCGAAAAAATTTAAAAAAAATAATCCGATGTAATGGTGAATATCACGTATATCATGATTTTGGAGATAAATGATGATAAATAAACAAAATCTACGTTTAAATATTGCACAAACAAATTTTTTATCAAAAACATCTGCTTTAAGATATTAAAATTAAATAATACATTTTTGCATTCACAAAATACTAATATTTTTCATATTTAAGTTTGTTAATATAAGTGATGAAAAGATTTTATGTTTCCAAATTTATTATGTAACCAATTAGACAAAAAGAAATGGAACTATTATTTTTTAACAAATTAATACCTATTATTCTATTTACTATGTAATTAACAACATTAATCTAATTATTGTATGCATAAATAAATAAGAAACTGAAAAATACATTTAGTCCCGGTTCCTGG